>NC_067491.1:63956984-64256984 GCF_947179515.1 Apodemus sylvaticus | reverse complement strand
ATTGGAACACTTTACTAGAAGAAATAACACATGGTACAAAATTAGCTTGTATCTCCTAAACAACACGTTGTAACTCGCAAAGATTTTGTGTGGCATTTACATCTAAACGTGTAGCCTCAAAAGAAAACCCACAGGAGAATTTTCTTTGGTCAAAATTTTTCAGAAAACCACATATTAAGGAAATCCCACATCGTGCGAAATTATCTTGTTTTTCCTAAACAACACTTTGTAACTCGAAAAGCTTTGGTGTAGCGTGTATGTCTAAACATTTGACCTCAAAAGACAACGCACAGGAGAGTTTTCTCTCGAAAGAATATGTAAGAATACCACGTTATAAGGAAATACAGTGTTGCAGAGTAAAGACAAATACGTACATATTGGAAACACTTTACTAGAAGAAATAATGCATGGTACAAAATTAGCTTGTATCTCCTAAACAACACGTTGTAACTCGAAAAGATTTGGTGTGGCGTTTACATCTAAACGTGTAGCCTCAAAAGAGAATCCACAGGAGAATGTTCTTTGGTCAAAATTTTTCAGAAAACAACGTTTTAAGGAAATCCCACATCGTGCAAAATTATCTTGTTTTTCCTAAACAACACTTTGTAACTCGAAAAGCTTTGGTGTAGCGTGTATGTCTAAACATTTGGCCTCAAAAGAGAACGCACAGGAGAGTTTTGTCTCGAAAGAATATGTAAGAATACCACATTATAAGGAAATTCAATTTTGCAGAGTAAAGACAAATAAGTACATATTGGAAACACTTTACGAGAAGAAATAACGCATCGTACAAAATTAACTTGTATCTCCTAAACAACACTTTGTAACTCGAAAAGATTTAGTGTGACGTGTATGTCTAAACGTGTAGCCTCAAAAGAGAACCCACAGGAGAATTTTCTTTCATCAAAATTTGTCAGAAACCACGTTTTAAGGAAATCTCGCATCGTGCGAAATTATCTTGTTTTTCCTAAACAACACGTTTTAACTCGAAAAGCTTTGCTGTTGCGTGTATGTCTAAGTGTGTAGCCTCAAAAGAGAACACACAGGAGAGTTTCCTCTCGAAATAATATGTAAAAACACCACGTTATAAGGAAATACAGTGTTGCAGAGTAAAGACAAATACGTACGTATTGGAAACACTTTACGAGAAGAATTAACACATCGTACAAAATTACCTTGTATCTCCTAAACAACACGTTGTAACTCGAAAAGATGTGGTGTGGCTCACACCGCTACACGTGTAGCCTCAAAAGAGAGCCCACTGGAGAACCTTCTTTCGTCAAAATCTTTCAGAAAACCACGTTTTATGGAAATCTCGCATCGTGCGAAATTATCTTGTTTTTCCTAAACAACAAGTTGTAACTCGAAAAGCGTTGGCGTTGTGCGTTTGTCTAAGTGTGTAGCATCAAAAGAGAATGCACAGGAGAGTTTTCCCTCGAAAGAATATGTAAGAATACCACGTTATAAAGAAATACACTGTTGCAGATTATAGACAAATACATACATATTGGAAACACTTTAAGAGAAGAAATAAAGCATCGTACAAAATTAGCTTGTATCTCCTAAACAACACGTTGTAACTCGTAAAGATTTGGTGTGGCTCCTACCTCTACATGTGTAGCCTCAGAAGAGAAACCACAGAGAACTTTCTTTCGTCAAAATTTTTCAGAAAACCACGTTTTATGGAAATCTCGCATCGTGCGAAATTATCTTGTTTTTCCTAAACAATACGTTGTAACTCGAAAAGTTTTGGCGTTGCGTGCTTGTCTAAGCGTGTAGCCTCAAAAGAGAACGCACAGGAGAGTTTTCCCTCGAAAGAATATGTAAGAATACCACGTTATAATAAAATACAATGTTGCAGAGTAGAGACAAATAAGTACGTATTGGAAACACTTTACAAGAAGAAATAACGCATCTTACAAAATTTGCTTGTATCTCCTAAACAACACGTTGTAACTCAAAAAGATTTGGTGTGGCTTGTACGTCTACACGTGTAGCCTCAAAAGAGAACCCACAGGAGAACTTTCATTCCTCAAAATTTGTCAGAAAACCACCTTTTAAGGAAATCCTGCATCGTGCAAAATTATCTGGTTTTTCCTAAACAACATGTTGTTAGTCGAAAAGCTTTGATGTTGCGTGTATGTCTAAGCATGTAGCCTCTGAAGAGAACGCACAGGAGAGGTTTCTCTCGAAAGAACATGTAAGAATACAATGTTATAAGGAAATACAGTGTTGCAGAGTAAAGACAAATACGTACTTATTGGAAACACTTTATAAGAAGAAATAACGCATCCTAAAAAATTAGCTTGTATCTCCTAAGCAACACGTGGTAACTCGAAAAGGTTTGTAGTTGCGAGCACGTCTAAACATGTAGCCTCAAAAGAGAGCCCACAGGAGAATTTTCTTTCGTCAAAATTTGTCAGAAACCACGTTTTAAGGAAATCCCGCATTGTGCGAAATTATCTTGTTTTTCATAAACAACACGTTGTAATTCGAAAAGCTTTGGTGTTGCTTGTATGTCTAAGTTTGTAGCCTCAAAAGGGAACGCACAGGACAGTTTTCTCTCAAAAGAATATGTAAGAATACCACGTTATAAGGAAATACAGTGTTGCAGAGTAAAGACAAATATGTACGTAATGGAAACACTTTATGAGAAGAATTAACACATCGTACAAATTAGCTTGTATCTCCTAAACAACACGTTGTAACTCGAAAAGATTTGGTATGGCGTGTATATATAACATGTAGCCTCAAAAGAGAACCCACAGGAGAATTTTCTTTCGTCAAAAATTTTCAGAAAACCACGTTTTAAGGAAATCCCGCATTGTACGAAATGATCTTCTTTTTCCTAAACAACATGTTGTAACTTGAAAAGATTTGGTGTTGCGTGTATGTGTAAGCGTGGAGCCTCAAAAGAGAAGGCATAGGAGAGTTTTCTCTCGAAAGAATATGTAAGACTACCACGTTATAAAGAAATACAATTTTGCAGAGTAAAGACAAATAAGTACATATTGGAAACACTTTACGAGAAGAAATAACGCATCGTAAGAAATTAACTTGTATCTCCTAAACAACACGTTGTAACTCGAAAAGATTTGGTGTAACGTGTATGTCTAAACGTGTAGCCTTAAAAGTGAACCCAAAGGAGAATTTTCTTTCATCAAAATTTGTCAGAAACCACGTTTTAAGGAAATCTCTCATCGTGCGCAATTATCTTGTTTTTCCTAAACAACACGTAGTAAATCGAAAAGCTTTGGTGTTGCGTGTATGTCTAAGCATGTAGCCTCAAAAGAGAACGCACAGGAGAGTTTTATCTCGAAAGAATATGTAAGAAAGCCACGTTATAAGGAAATACAGTGTTGCAGAGTAAAGACAAATACGTACGTATTGGAAACACTTTACGAGAAGAATTAACACATCATACAAAATTAGATTGTATCTCCTAAACAACACGTTGTAACTCGAAAAGATTTAGTGTGGCTCTTATGTCTACACGTGTAGCCTCAAAAGAGAACCCACAGGAGAACATTCTTTCATCAAAATTTGTCAGAAAACCACGTTTTAAGGAAATCCCGCATCGTGCATAATTATCTTATTTTTCCTAAACAACACGTTGTAACTTGAAAAGCTTTGGTGTTGCGTGTATGTCTAAGCCTGTAGCCTCTAAAGAGAATGCACAGGAGAGTTTTCTCTCAAAAGAAAATGTAAGAATACAACGTTATAAGGAAATACAGTGTTGCAGAATAAAGACAAATATGTACATATTGGAAACACTTTATGAGAAGTCATAACGCATCATACAAAATTAGCTTGTATCTCCTAAGCAACACGTGCTAACTCGAAAGGATTTGGTGTGGCGTGTACGTCTAAACATGTAGCCTCAAAAGAGAACCCACAGGAGAATTTTCTTTCGTCAAGATTTTTCAGAAAACCCCTTTTTAAGGAAATCCCGCATCGTGCGAAATCATTTTCTTTTTCCTAAACAACATGTTGTAACTCGAAAAGTTTTGGTCTTGAGTGTATGTGTAAGCGTGGAGCCTTAAAAGAGAATGCACAGGAGAGTTTTCTCTTGAAAGAATATGTAAGAATACCACGTTATAAGGAAATACAATTTTGCAGAGTAAAGACAAATAAGTACATATTGGAAACACGTAACAAGAAGAAATAACGCATCATACAATATTAACTTGTATCTCCTAAACAACACGTTGTAACTCGAAAAGATTTGGTGTGACGTGTATGTCTAAACGTGTAGCCTCAAAAGAGAACCCACAGGAGAATTTTCCTTCATCAAAGTTTGTCAGAAACCACGTTTTAAGGAAATCTCGCATCCTGCGAAATTATCTTGTTTTTCCTAAACAACACATTGTAACTCGAAAAGCTTTGCTGTTGCGTGTATGTCTAAGCGTGTAGCCTCAAAAGAGAATGCACAGGAGAGTTTCCTCTCGAAATAATATGTAAGAACACCACGTTATAAGGAAATAAAGTGTTGCAGAGTAAAGACAAATACGTACGTATTGGAAACACTTTACGAGAAGAATTAATACTTCGTACAAAAATAGCTTGTTTCTCCTAAACTACACGTTGTAACTCGAAAAGATTTGGTGTGGCTCGTACGTCTACATGTGTAGCCTCAACAGAGAACCCACAGGATAACTTTCTTCCATCAAATTTTTTCAGAAAACCACGTTTTATGGAAATCTCGCATCGTTCGAAATTATCTTGTTTTTCATAAACAACACGTTGTAACTCGAAAAGCTTTGGCATTGCGTGTTTGTCTAAGCGTGTAGCCTCAAAAGTGAACACACAGGAGAGTTTTCCCTCTAAAGAAAATGTAAGAATACCATGTTATAAGGAAATACAGTGTTGCAGAGTAAAGACAAATAAGTACGTATTGGAAACACTTTATGAGAAGAAATAATGCATCGTATATAATTTGCTTGTATATCCTAAACAACACGTTGTAAGTCGAAAAGATTTAGTGTGGCTCGTACGTCTAAACGTGTAGCCTCAAAAGAGAACCCACAGGAGAATTTTCTTTCATCAAAATTTTTTCAGAAAACCACGTTTTAAGCAAATCCCGCATCGTTCGAAACTATCTTGTTTTTCCTAAACAACACGTTGTAACTCGAAAAGCTTTGGTGTTGCATGTATGTCTAAGCGTGTAGCCTCAAAAGAGAACACACAGGAAAGTTTTCTCTCGAAAGAATACGTAAGAATACCACGTTATATGGAAATACAGTGTTGCAGAGTAAACACAAATACATACGTATTTGAAACACTTTACAAGAACAAATAACGCATCTTACAAAATTAGCTTGTACCTCCTAAACAACAAGTTGTAACTCGAAAAGATTTGGTGTCGCGTTTATGTCTAAATGTGTAGCCTCAAAAGAGAACACACAGGAGAATTTTCTTTCGTCAAAATTTGTCAGAAATTCTCGTTTTAAGGAAATCCCACATGGTGAGAAATTATCTGGTTTTCTCTAAACAACACGTTGCAACTCAAAAAGCTTTGGTGTTGCGTGAATGTCTAAGCATGTAGCCTCGAAAGAGAAGGCACAGGAGATTTTTCTCTCAAAAGAATATGTAAGAATACCACGTTTTAAGGAAATACAGTGTTGCCTAGTAAAGACAACTAGGTATGTATTGGAAACACTTTAGGAGAAGAAATAACACATTGTATGAAATTACCTTGTATCTCTTAAACAATACGTTGTAACTCGAAAAGATTTGGTGTGGCGTTTACAACTAAACATGTAGCCGCAAAAGAGAACCCACAGGAGAATTTTCTTTTGTCAAAATTTTTCAGAAAACCACGTTTTAAGGAAATTCCGCATCGTGCAAAATTATCTTGTTTTTCCTAAACAACACGTTGTAACTCAAAAAGCATTGGTGTTGCGTGTATGTCTAAGCGTGTAGCCTCAAAAGAGAAGCCACAGGAGAGTTTTCTCTCAAAAGAATATGTATGAATACCACGTTATAATGAAATACAGTGTTGCAGAGTAAAGACAAATACGTACTTATTGGAAACACTTTACGAGAAGAAATAACGCATCATACAAAATTAGCTTGTATCTCCTAAACAACAAGTTGTAACACTAAAAGATTAGGTGTGGCGTGTACGTCTAAACGTATAGCCTCAAAAGAGAACCCACAGGAGAATTTTCTTTCTTCAAAATTTGTCAGAAAACCACGTTTTAAGGAAATCCCACATAGTGCAAAATTATCTTGTTTTTCCTGAACAACACGTTGTCACTCGAAAAGCTTTCGTGTTGCGTTTATGTCTAAGCATGTAGCCTCAAAAGAGAAGGCACAGGAGAGTTTTCTTTTGAAAGAATATGTAAGAATACCACGTTATAAGGAAATACAGTGTTGCAGAGTAAAGACAAATACCTACACATTGGAAACACTTTACGAGAAGAAATAATGCTTCGTGCAAAATTAGTTTGAATCTCTTAAACAACACGTTGTAACCCGAAAAGATTTGGTGTCGCGTGTAAGTCTAAACGTGTAGCCTCAAAACAGAACCCACAAGAGAATCTTCTTTCGTCAAAATTAGTCAGAAAACCACGTTTTAAGGAAATCCCACATCGTGCGAAATTATCTTGTTTTTCCTAAACAACACGTAGTAACTCGAAAAGCTTTGGTGTTGCGTGTATGTCTAAGCGTGTAGCCTCAAAAGAGAAGATCCAGGAGAGTTTTCTCTCGAAAGAATATGTAAGAATACCACGTTATAAGGAAATACAGTATTGCAGAGTAATGACAAATACATACGTATTGGAAACACTAGGAGAAGAAATAACGCATCGTACAAAATTATCTTGTATCTCCTAAACAACACCTTGTAACTCGAAATATTTTGTGTGGCGTCTACGTCTAAACGTGTAACCTCAAAAGAGAACCCACAGGAGAATTTTCATTCGTCAAAATTTTTCAGAAAACCACGTTTTAAGGAAATCCCGCATCGTGAGAAATTATCTTGTTTTTCCTAAACAAGACCTTGTAACGCGAAAATCTTTGGTGTTGCGTGTATGTCTAAGCCTGTAGCCTCAAAAGAGAAGGCACAGGAGAGTTTTCTCTCGAAAGAATATGTAAGAATACCACGTTATAAGGAAATACAGTATTGCAGAGTAAAGACAAATACGTACGTATTAGAAACACTTTACAAGAAGAAATAACGCATCGTACAAAATTAGCTTGTATCTCCTAAACAAAAAGTTGTAACTTGAAAAGATTTGGTGTCGCGTGTACGTCTAAATGTGTAGCCTCAAAAAAGAACCCACAGGAGAATTTTCTTTTGTCAAAATTTGTCAGAAAACCACGTTTTAAGGAAATCCCACATCGTGCGAAATTATCTTGTTTTTCCTAAACAACACGTTGTAACTTGAAAAGCTTTGGTGTTGCGTGTATGTCTAAGTGTGTAGCCTCAAAAGAGAAGGCACAGGAGAGTTTTCTCTCGAAAGAATATGTAAGAATACCACATTATAAGGAAATACAGTTTTGCAGAGTAAAACAAATACGTACTTATTGGAAACACTTTATGAGAAGAAATAAGGCATCGTACTAAATTAGCTTGTATCTCCTAAACAACACGTTGTAACTCGAAAGTTTTGATGTGGCGTGTACGTCTAAACGTGTAGCCTCAAAAGAGAACCCAAAGGAGAATTTTCATTCTTCAAAATTTTTCAGAAAACCACGTTTTAAGGAAATCCCGCATTGTGCGAAATTATCTTGTTTTTCCTAAACAAGACCTTGTATCACGAAAATCTTTGGTGTTGCGTGTATGTCTAAGCGTGTAGCCTCAAAAGAGAAGGCACAGGAGAGTTTTCTCTTGAAAGAATATGTACGAATACCACGTTATAAGGAAATACAATGTTGCAGAGTAAAGACAAATATGTACATATTGGAAACAGTTTATGAGAAGAAATAATGCATCGTACTAAATTAGCTTGTATCTCCTAAACAACACGTTGTAACTCGAAAAGATTTGGTGAGGCATTTACCACTAAACGTGTAGCCTCAAAAGGGAACCCACAGGAGAATTTTCATTCGTCAAAATTTTTCAGAAAACCATGTTTTAAGGAAATCCCACATCGTGCGAAATTATCTTGTTTTTCCTTAACAAGACCTTGTAACGCGGAAATCTTTGTTGTTGCATGTATGTCTAAGCATGTAGCCTCAAAAGAGAAGGCACAGGAGAGTTTTCTCTCGAAAGAATATGTGAGAATACCACGTTATAAGGAAATACACTGTTTCAGAGTAAAGACAAATATGTACATATTGGAAACAGTTTACGAGAAGAAATAATGCATCGTACTAAATTAGCTTGTATCTCCTAAACAACATGTTGTAACTCGAAAAGATTTGGGGAGGCATTTACATCTAATCGTGTAGCCTCAAAAGAGAACCCACAGGAGAATTTTCTTTCGTCAAAATTTTTCAGAAAACCACGTTTTAATGAAATCCTGCATCGTGTGAAATTATCTTGTTTTTCCTAAACAACACGTTGTAACTCGAAAAGCTTTGGTGTTGCGTGTATGTCTAAGCGTGTAGCCTCAAAAGAGAAGGCACAGGATAGTTTTCTCTCGAAAGAATATGTAAGAATACCACGTTATAAGGAAATACAGTGTTGCAGAGTAAAGACAAATACGTATGTATTGGAAACACTGTACGAGAAGAAATAACGCATCTTACAAAATTAGCTTGTATCTCCTAAACAACACGTTGTAACTCGAAAAGATTTGGTGTGGCGTGTACGTCTAAACATGTAGGTTCAAAAGAGAACCCACAGGAGAATTTTCTTTGGTCAAAATTTTTCAGAAAACCACGTTTTATGGAAATCCCGCATTGTGCGAAATTATCTATTTTTTCCTAAACAACACGTAGTAACTCGA
Source organism: Apodemus sylvaticus (assembly GCF_947179515.1). Taxonomy (NCBI): domain Eukaryota; kingdom Metazoa; phylum Chordata; class Mammalia; order Rodentia; family Muridae; genus Apodemus; species Apodemus sylvaticus. The sequence continues at coordinate 64,248,087 of NC_067491.1, read as the reverse complement.
AAAGCATGGTGTTGAGTCTATGTCTAAGCGTGTAGCCTCAAAAGAGAATGCACAGAAGAGTTTTCTCTCGAAAGAATATGTAAGAATACCACCTTATAAGGAAATAGAGTGTTGCAGAATAAAGTAAATACGTTCATATTGGAAACACTTTAAAGAAGAAATAACGCATCGTACATAATTAGCTTGTATCTCCTAAACAACTTGTTGTAACTCGGAAAGATTTGATGTGGCTTGTACGTCTAAACTTGTAGCCTCAAAGGAGAACCCACAGGAGTATATTTTTTGTCAAAATTTGTCAGAAAACCATGTTTTATGGAAATCCCGCATCGTGCGAAATTTTCTTGTTTTTCCTCAACAACGCTTGTAACTCGAAAAGCTTTGGTGTTGCGTGTATGTCTAAGCGTGTAGCCTCAAAAGAGAAGGCACAGGAGAGTTTTCTCTGGAAAGAATATGTAAGAATACCACGTTATAAGGTAATACAGTGTTGCAGAATAAAGACAAATATGTACATATTGGAAACACTTTAGGAGAAGAAATAACACTTCGTAAAAAATTCGCTTGTATCTCCTAAACAACACGTTGTAACTCGAAAAGATTTGGTGTGGCGTGTACGTCTAAACGTGTAGCCTCAAAAGAGAAACCACAGGAGAATTTTATTTCGTCAAAATTTGTCAAAAAAACACGTTTTAAGGAAATCCCGCATCGTGCTAAATTATCTTGTTTTTCCTAAAGAACACGTCATAACTCGAAAATCTTTGGTGTTGCGTTTATGTCTAAGCATGTAGCCTCAAAAGAGAAGGCACAGGAGAGTTTTCTCTAGAAAGAATACGTAAGAATACCACGTTATTAGAAAATACAGTGTTGCAGAGTAAAGACAAATATGTACGTTTTGGAAACACTTTACGAGTAGAAATAACTCATCGTACCAAATTACCTTGTATCTCCTAAACAACACGTTGTAACTCGAAAAGATTTGGTGTGGCATTTACAACTAAACATGTTGCCTCAAAAGTGAACCCACAGGAGAATTTTCTTTCATCAAAATTTTTCATAAAACCACGTTTTAAGGAAATCCTGCATCGTGCGAAATTATCTTGTTTTTCCTAAACAACATGTTGTAACTCGAAAAGCTTTGGTGTTGCGTGTATGTCTAAGCGTGTACCCTCAAAAGAGAAGGCACAGGAGAGTTTTCTCTCAAAAGAATATGTAAGAATACCACGTTATAAGGAAATACAGTGTTGCAGAGTAAAGACAAATACATACATATTGGAAACACTTTATGAGAAGAAATAACGCTTCGTAAAAAATTAGCTTGTATCTCCTAAATAACACGTTGTAACTCGGAAAGATTTGGTGTGGCGTGTATGTCTAAACATGTAGGTTCAAAAGAGAACCCAAAGGAGCATTTTCTTTCGTCAAATTTTTTCAGAAAACAACGTTTTAAGGAAATCCCGCATTGTGCGAAATTATCTATATTTTCCTAAACAACACATCGTAACTCGAAAAGATTTGGTGTTGCGTGTATTTCTAAGCGTATAGCATCAAAAGAGAATGCACAGGAGAGTTTTCTCTCGAAAGAATATGTAAGAATACCAAGTTATAAGGAAATACAGTGTAGCAGAATAAAGAAAAATACATACATATTGGAAACACTTTACGAGAAGAAATAACGCAACGTACAAAATTAGCTTGTATCTCCTAAACAACACGTTGTAACTCGAAAATATTTGGTGTGGTGTGTACGTCTAAACATGTAGCCACAAAAGAGAACCCACAGGAGAATTTTCTTTCGTCAAAATTTGTCAGAACGCCACGTTTTAAGGAAATCCCGCATCCTGCGAAATTATCTTGTTTTTCCTAAACAACACGCTGTAACTGGAAAAGCTTTGGTGTTGCGTGTATTTCTAAGCATGTAGCCTCAAAAGAGAAGGCACAGGAGAGTTTTCTCTCGAAAGAATATGTAAGAATACCACGTTATAAGGAAATACAGTGTTGCAGAATAAAGACAAATACGTACATATTGGAAACACTTTAGGAGAAGAAATAAAGCATCGTAAAAAATTAGCTTGTATCTCCTAAACAACAAGCTGTAACTCGAAAAAATTTGTTGTGGCATGTACGTCTAAATGTGTAGCCTCAAAAGAGAACCCACAGGAGAATTTTGTTTGGTCAAATTTTGTCAGAAAACCACGTTTTAAGGAAATACTGCATCGTGCGTAATTATCTTGTTTTTCCTAAACAACATGTTGTAACTCGAAATGCTTTGGTGCTGCGTGTATGTCTAACCATGTAGCCATAAAAGAGAACACACAGGAGAGTTTTCTCTCGAAAGAATATGTAAGAATACCACATTATAAGGAAATACAATGTTGCAGAATAAAGACAAATACGTGTGTATTGGAAACACTTTACGAGAAGAAATAACGCATCGTACAAAATTAGCTTGTATCTCTTAAACAACACGCTGCAACTCGAAAAGATTTGGTGTGGCATGTACGTCTAAACGTGTAGCCTCAAAAGAGAACCCACAGGAGAATTTTCCTTCTTCAAAATTTGTCAGAAAACCACGTTTTAAGGAATCCCGCATCGTGTGAAATTATCTTGTTTTTCCTAAACAACACGTTGTAACTCGAAAAGCTTTGTTGTTCGGTGTATGTCTAAGCATGTAGCCTCAAAAGAGAATGCACAGGAGAGTTTTCTCTCGAAAGAATATATAAGAATACTACGTTATAAGGAAATACAGTGTTGCAGAATAAAGACAAATACGTATGTATTGGAAACACTTTACTAGAAGAAATAATGCATCGTAAAAAATTAGCTTGTATCTCCTAAACAAAACGTTGTAACTCGAAATGATTTGGTGTGGCGTGTACGTCTAACCGTGCAGCCTCAAAAGAAAACCCACAGGAGAATTTTCTTTCCTCAAAATTTGTCAGAAAACCACGTTTTACGGAAATCCCTCATCGTGCGAAATTATCTTGTTTTTCGTAAACAACACGTTTTAACTCGAAAAGCTTTGGTGTTGCGTGTATGTCTAAGCGTGTAGCCTCAATTGAGAATGCACAGGAGAGTTTTCTCTCGAAAGAATATGTAAGAATACCACGTTATAAGGTTGTTGCATAGTAAAGACAAATACGTTCATATTGGAAACACTTAAACTTTACAAGAAGAAATAACGCATTGTACAAAATTAGCTTGTATCTCTTAAACTACACACATGTAGTAACTCGAAAAGATTTGGTGTGGCGTGTACATCTAAACGTGTAGCCTCAAAAGAGAACCCACAGGAGAATTTTCTTTCGTCAAAACTTGTCAGAAAACCACGTTTTAAGGAAATCCCGCATCATGCGAAATTATCTTGTTTTTCGTAAACAACACGTTTTAACTCGAAAGCTTTGGTGTTGCGTGTATGTCTAAGCGTGTAGCCTCAATTGAGAATGCACAGGAGAGTTTTCTCTCGAAAGAATATGTAAGAATACCACGTTATAAGGTTGTTGCAGAGCAAGGACAAATAAGTACGTATTGGAAACACTTAAACTTTACGAGAAGAAATAAAGCATCGTACAAAATTAGCTTGTATCACTTAAACTACACACATGTAGTAACTCGAAAAGATTTGGTGTGGCGTGTACATCTAAACGTGTAGCCTTAAAAGAGAACCCACAGGAGAATTTTCTTTCGTCAAAACTTGTCAGAAAACCACGTTTTAAGGAAATCCCGCATCGTGAGAAATTATCTTGTTTTTCTTAAACAACAGGTTGTATCTCGAAAAGCTTTGGTGTTGCATGTATGTCTAAGTGTGTAGCATCAAAGGAGAATGCACAGGAGAGTTTTCTTTCGAAATAATATGTAAGAATACCACGTTGTAAGGAAATACAGGTTGCATAGTAAAGACAAATACTTATATATTGGAAACACTTTACGAGAAGAAATAACGCATCTTACAAAATTAGGTTGTATCTCCTAAACAACATGTTGTAACTCGAAAAGATATGATGTAGCGTGTACCTCTAAACGTGTAGCCTCAAAAGAGAACCCACAGGAGAATTTTCTTTCCTCAAAATTTGTCAGAAAACCACGTTTTAAGGAAAACCCTCATCGTGCGAAATTATCTTGTTTTTCCTAAACAATACTTTGTAACTCGAAAAGCTTTGGTGTTGCTTGTATGTCTAAGCGTGTAGCCTCAAAAGAGAAGGCACAGGAGAGTTTTCTCTTGAAAGAATATTTAAGAATACCACGTTATAAGGAAATACAGTGTTGCAGAGTAAAGACAAATACTTACGTATAGGAAACACTTTAGCAGAAGAAATAATGCATCCTATAAATTAGCGTGTATCTCCTAAACAACAAGTTGTAACTCGAAAAGATTTGGTGTGGCATGTATATCTGAACGTGTAGCCTCAAAAGAGAACCCACAGGAGAATTTTCTTCCGTCAAAATTTGTCAGAAAACCACGTTTTAAGGAAATTCCTTATCGTGCGAAATTATCTTGTTTTTCCTAAAGAACACTTTGTAACTCGAAAAACTTTGGTGTTGCGTGTATGTCTAAGGTTGTAGCCTCAAAAGAGAAGGCACAGGAGAGTTTTCCCTCAAAAGAATATGTAAGAATACCACATTATAAGGAAATACAGTGTTGCAGAATAAAGACAAATACGTATGAAATGGAAACACTTTACAAGAAGAAATGACGCACTGAACAAAATTAGCTTGTATCTCCTAAACAACAAGTTGTAACTCGAAAAGTTTTGGTGTGGCATGTACTTCTAAATGTGTAGCCTCATAAGAGAACCCACAGGAGAATTTTCTTTCGTCAAAATTTTTCTCAAATCACGTTTTTAGGAAATCCCGCATTGTGCGGAATTATCTGGTTTTTCCTAAACAACACGTTGTAACTCGAAAAGCTTTGGTGTTGCGTGTATGTCTCAGCCTGTAGCCTCAAAGCGAACGCATAGGAGAGATTTATCTTGAAAGAATATGTAAGAATACCACGTTATAAGTAAATACAATGTTGCAGAGTAAAGACAAATACGTACATATTGGAAAAACTTTATGAGAAGAAATAACGCATGGAAAAAAATTAGCTTGTATCTCCTAAACTACACATTGTAACTTGAAAAGATTTGGTGTGGCGTTTACATCTAAATGTGTAGCCTCACAATAGAACCCACAGGAGAATTTTCTTTCGTCCAAATTTTTCAGAAAACCACATTTTAAGGAAATCCCGCATCGTGCGATAGTATCTTGTTTTTCCTAAACAACACATTGTAATTCGAAAAGCTTTGGTGTTGCGTGTATGTCTAAGCGTGTAGCCTCAAAAGAGAACACACAGGAGAGTTTTCTCTTGAAAGAATATGTAAGAAAACCACGTTATAAGGAAAGACAGTGTTGCACAGTAAAGACAAATACATACAAATTGGAAACACTTTATGAGGCGAAATAGTGCATCATATAAAATTACCTTGTATCTCCTAAACAACACCTTGTAACTCGAAAGGATTTGGTGTGGCGTGTATGTCTAAACGTGTAGCCTCAAAAGAGAACCCACAGGAGAATTTTCTTTCGTCAACATTTGTCAGAAAACCACGTTTTAAGGAAATCCCGCATCGTGCGAAATTATCTTCATTTTCCTAAACAACAGGTTTTAACTCGAAAAGATTTGGTGTTGCGTGTATGTCTAAGCATGTAGCCTCAAAAGAGAACGCACAGGAGAGTTTTCTCTCGAAAGAATATATAAGAATACCACGTTATAAGGAAATACAGTGTTGCAGAGTAAAGATAAATAGGTACGTATTGTAAATACGTCACGAGAAGAAATAATGCATGGTACAAATTAGATTGTATCTCCTAAACAACACCTTGTAACTCGAAAGGATTTGATGTGGCGTGTACGTCTAAACATGTAGCCTCAAGAGAGAACCCAAAGGAGAATTTCTGTTCAACAAAATTTGTCAGAAAACCACGTTTTAAGAAAATCCCTCATAGTGCGAAATTATCTTGTTTTTCCTAAACAACATGTCGTAACCCGAAAAGCTTTGGTGTTGCGTGTATGTCTAAGAGTGTAGCCTCAAAAGAGAATGCACAGGAGAGTTTTCTCTCGAAAGAATATGTAAGAATACCACGTTATAAGGAAATACAGTGTTGCAGATTAAAGACAAATACGTACGTATTGGAAACACTTAAACTTTACAAGAAGAAATAACGCATCGTACAAAATTAGCTTGTATCTCCTAAACAACACGTTGTAACTCGAAAAGATTTGGTGTGGCGTGTACGTCTAAACGTGTAGGTTCAAAAGAGAACCCAAAGAACTATTTTCTTTCGTCAAAATTTGTCAGAAAACCACGTTTTAAGGAAATATCGCATCGTGCGAAATTATCTTGTTTTTCCTAAACAACACGTTGTAACTCGAAATGATTTGGTGTTGCGTGTATATCTAAGCTTGTAGCCTCAAAAGAGAACGCACAGGAGAGTTTTTTCTCGAAAGAATATGTAAGAATACCACATTATAAGGAAATACAGTGTTACAGAGTAAAGACAAATACGTGCGTAATGGAAACACTTTACAATAAGACGTAATTCATCGTACAAAATTAGCTTGTATCTCTTAAACAACAAGTTGTAACTCGAAAAGATTTGGTGTGGCATGTATGTCTAAATGTGTAGCCTCCAAAGAGAACCCACAGGAGAATTTTCTTTCGTTAAATTTGTCAGAAAACCACGTTTTAACGAAATCCGAAATCGTGCGAAATTATCTTGTTTTTCCTAAACAACATTTGGTAGCTCGAAAAGCTTTGGTGTTGCGTGTATGTCTTAGCTTGTAGCCTCAAAAGAGAAGGCACAGCAGAGTTTTCTCTCGAAAGAATATGTAAGAATACCATGTTATAAGGAAATACAGTGTTGCAGAGTAAAGATAAATACATACGTATTGGAAACACTTTATGATGCGAAATAATGCATCGTACAAATTCAGCTTGTATCTCCTAAACAACACGTTGCGACTCGAAAAGATTTTGTGTCGTGTGTACGTCTAAACGTGAAGCCTCAAAAGGGAACCCACAGGAGAATTTTCTTTCGTCAAAATTTGTCAGAAAACCACGTATTAAAGAAATCCCGCATCGTGCGAAATTATCTAGTTTTTCCTAAACAACACGTTTTAACTCAAAAAGCTATGGTATTGCGTGCATGTCTAAGCGTGTAGCCTCAAAAGAAAACGCACAGGAGAGTTTTTCTCGAAAGAATATGTAAGAATACCACATTATTAGGAAATACAGTGTTGCAGATTAAAGACAAATACGTCCGTATTGGAAACACTTTACAAGAAGAAATAAAGCATCATACAAAATTAGCTTGTATCTCCTAAAGAACACGTTGTAAGTCGAAAAGATTTGGTGTGGCGTGTACGTCTAAACGTGTAGGTTCAAAAGAGAACCCACAGGATAATTTTGTTTCGTCAAAAGTTGTCAGAAAACCACGTTTTAAGAAAATCCCACATCGTGCGAAATTATCCTCTTTTTCCTAAACAACACGTTGTAACTCGAAATGATTTGGTGTTGCGTGTATATCTAAGCGTGTAGCCTCAAAAGAGAACGCACAGGAGAGTTTTCTCTCGAAAGAATATGTAAGAATACCACGTTATAAGGAAATACAGTGTTACAGAGTAAAGACAAATACGTACGTATTGGAAACACTTTACAATAAGACGTAATTCATCGTACAAAATTAGCTTGGATCTCCTAAACAACAAGTTGTAACTCGAAAAGTTTTGGTGTGGCATGTATGTCTAAACGTGTAGCCTCCAAAGAGAACCCACAGGAGAATTTTCTTTCGTTAAATTTGTCAGAAAACCACGTTTTAAGGAAATCCGGCATCGTGCGAAATTATCTTGTTTTTCCTAAACAACATTTGGTAACTCGAAAAGCTTTGGTGTTGCGTGTATGTCTTTGCTTGTAGCCTCAAAAGAGAAGACACAGCAGAGTTTTCTCTCGAAAGAATATGTAAGAATACCATGTTATAAGGAAATACAGTGTTGCAGAGTAAAGACAAATACATACATATTGGAAACACTTTATGATGCGAAATAATGCATCGTACAAATTCAGCTTGTATCTCCTAAACAACATGTTGTAACTCGAAAAGTTTTGGTGTTGCGGGTATGTCTAAGCGTGTAGCCTCAAAAGAGAATGCACAGGAGAGTTTTCTCTCGAAAGAATATGTAAGAATACCATGTTATAAGGAAATACAGTGTTGCAGATTAAAGACAAATACATACGTATTGGAAACACGTAAACTTTACAAGAAGAAAAAACATATCGTACAAAATTAGCTTGTATCTCCTAAACAACACGTTGTAACTCGAAAAGATTTGGTGTGGCGTGTACGTCTAAACGTGTAGCCTCAGAAGAGAACCCACAGGACTATTTTCTTTCGTCAAAATTTGTCATAAAACCATGTTTTAAGGAAATCCCGCATCCTGCGAAATTATCTTGTTTTTCCTAAACAACACGTTGTAACTCGAAAAGCTTTGGTGTTGCATGTATGTCTAAGCGTGTAGCCTCAAATGAGAACGCACTGGAGAGTTTTCTCTCGAAAGAATATGTAAGAATACCACGTTATAAGGAAATACAGTGTTGCAGAGTAAAAACAAATACATAATTATTGGAAACACTTTATGAGAAGAAATAACGCATCGTACAAAATTAGCTTGTATCTCCTAAACAACACCTTATAACTCGAAAGGATTTGGTATGGCGTGTATGTCTAAACGTGTAGCCTCAAAAGAGAACCCACAGGAGAATTTTCTTTCGTCAACATTTGCCAGAAAACCACGTTTTAAGGAAATCCCGCATCGTGCGAAATTATCTTCTTTTTCCTAAACAACAAGTTGTAACTCGAAAAGATTTAGTGTTGCGTGTATGTCTAAGCATGTAGCCTCAAAAGAGAACGCACAGGAGAGTTTTCACTCGAAAGAATATGTAAGAATACCACGTTATAAGGAAATACAGTGTTGCAGAGTAAAGATAAATAGGTACATATTGTAAATACTTTACGAGAAGAAATAATGCATGGTACAAAATTAGCTTGTATCTCCTAAACATCACCTTGTAACTCGAAAGGATTTGGTGTGGCATGTACGTCTAAACGTGTAGCCTCAAGAGAGAACCCAAAGGAGAATTTTCTTTCATCAAAATTTGTCAGAAAACCATGTTTTAAGAAAATCCCTCATCGTGCGAAATTATCTTGTTTTTCCTAAACAACATGTTGTAACTCGAAAAGCTTTGGTGTTGCGTGTATGTCTAAACATGTAGCCTCAAAAGAGAATGCACAGGAGAGTTTTCTCTCCAAAGAATATGTAAGAATACCACGTTATAAGGAAATACAGTGTTGCAGATTAAAGACAAATGCGTACTTATTGGAAACACTTAGGAGAAGAAATAACGCATCATACAAAATTAGCTTGTATCTCCTAAACAACACGTTGTAACTTGAAAAGATTTGCTTTGGTGTGTACGTCTAAACGTGTAGCCTCAAAGAGAACCCATAGGAGAATTTCTTTCGTCAAAAATTTTCAGAAAACCACGTTTTAAGGAAATCCCGTATCGCGCGAAATTATCTTGTTTTTCCTAAACAACATATTGTAACTCGAAAAGCTTTGGTGTTGCGTGTATGTATAAGCGTGTAGCCTCAAAACAGAACGCACAGGAGAGTTTTCTCTCGAAAGAATATGTAAGAATACCACGTTATAAGGAAATACAGTGTTGCAGAGTAAAGACAAATACATACTTATTGTAAACACTTTACAAGAAGAAATAACGCATCATAAAAAATTTGCTTGTATCTCCTAAACAACACGTTGTAACTCGAAAAGATTTGCTTTGGTGTGTACGTCTGAACGTGTAGACTCAAAGAGAACCCACAGGAGAATTTCTTTCGTCAAATTTTTTCAGAAAACCACGTTTTAAGGAAATCCCGCATCGCGCGAAATTATCTTTTTTTTCCTAAACAACATATTGTAACTCGAAATGCTTTGGTGTTGCGTGCATGTCTAAGCGTGTAGCCTCAAAACAGAACGCACAGGAGAGTTTTCTCTCAAAAGAATATGTAAGAATACCTCCTTATAAAGAAATACATTGTTGCAGAGTAAAGACAAATACTTACATATTGGAAACACTTTACAAGAAGAAATAACGCATCGTACAAAATTAGCTTGTATCTCCTAACCAACACGTTGTAACTCGAAAGGATTTGGTGTGGCGTGTACGTCTAAACGTGTAGCCTCAAAAGAGAACCCACAGGAGAATTTTCTTTCGTCAAAATTTGTCAGAAAACCACGTTTTAAGAAAATCCCTCATAGTGCGAAATTATCTTATTTTTCCTAAACAACATGTTGTAACTCGAAAAGCTTTGGTGTTGCGTGTATGTCTAAGCATGTAGCCTCAAAAGAGAATGCAAAGGAGAGTTTTCTCTCCAAAGAATATGTAGGAATACCACGTTATAAGGAAATACAGTGTTGCAGATTAAAGACAAATGCGTAAGTATTGGAAACACTTTACGAGAAGAAATAACGCATCATACAAAATTAGCTTGTATCTCCTAAACAACACGTTGTAACTTGAAAAGATTTGCTTTGGTGTGTACGTCTAAACGTGTAGCCTCAAAGAGAACCCATAGGAGAATTTCTTTCGTCAAAATTTTTCAGAAAACCACGTTTTAAGGAAATCCCGTATCGCGCGAAATTATCTTGTTTTTCCTAAACAACATATTGTAACTCGAAAAGCTTTGGTGTTGCGTGTATGTATAAGCGTGTAGCCTCAAAACAGAACGCACAGGAGAGTTTTCTCTCGAAAGAATATGTAAGAATACCACGTTATAAGGAAATACAGTGTTGCAGAGTAAAGACAAATACATACTTATTGTAAACACTTTACAAGAAGAAATAACGCATCATAAAAAATTTGCTTGTATCTCCTTAACAACACGTTGTAACTCGAAAAGATTTGCTTTGGTGTGTACGTCTAAACGTGTAGACTCAAAGAGAACCCACAGGAGAATTTCTTTCGTCAAATTTTTTCAGAAAACCACGTTTTAAGGAAATCCCGCATTGCGCGAAATTATCTTTTTTTTCCTAAACAACATATTGTAACTCGAAAAGCTTTGGTGTTGCGTGCATGTCTAAGTGTGTAGCCTCAAAACAGAACGCACAGGAGAGTTTTCTCTCAAAAGAATATGTAAGAATACCTCCTTATAAAGAAATACATTGTTTCAGAGTAAAGACAAATACGTACCTATTGGAAACACTTTACAAGAAGAAATAACGCATCGTACAAAATTAGCTTGTATCTCCTAACCAACACGTTGTAACTCGAAAGGATTTGGTGTGGCGTGTACGTCTAAACGTGTAGCCTCAAAAGAGAACCCACAGGAGAATTTTCTTTCGTCAAAATTTGTCAGAAAACCACGTTTTAAGAAAATCCCTCATAGTGCGAAATTATCTTGTTTTTCCTAAACAACATGTTGTAACTCGAAAAGCTTTGGTGTTGCATGTATGTCTAAGCATGTAGCCTCAAAAGAGAATGCACAGGAGAGTTTTCTCTCCAAAGAATATGTAGGAATACCACGTTATAAGGAAATACAGTGTTGCAGATTAAAGACAAATGCGTAAGTATTGGAAACACTTTACGAGAAGAAATAACGCATCATACAAAATTAGCTTGTATCTCCTAAACAACACGTTGTAACTTGAAAAGATTTGCTTTGGTGTGTACGTCTAAACGTGTAGCCTCAAAGAGAACCCATAGGAGAATTTCTTTCGTCAAAATTTTTCAGAAAACCACGTTTTAAGGAAATCCCGTATCGCGCGAAATTATCTTGTTTTTCCTAAACAACATATTGTAACTCGAAAAGCTTTGGTGTTGCGTGTATGTATAAGCGTGTAGCCTCAAAACAGAACGCACAGGAGAGTTTTCTCTCGAAAGAATATGTAAGAATACCACGTTATAAGGAAATACAGTGTTGCAGAGTAAAGACAAATACATACTTATTGTAAACACTTTACAAGAAGAAATAACGCATCATAAAAAATTTGCTTGTATCTCCTAAACAACACGTTGTAACTCGAAAAGATTTGCTTTGGTGTGTACGTCTAAACGTGTAGACTCAAAGAGAACCCACAGGAGAATTTCTTTCGTCAAATTTTTTCAGAAAACCACGTTTTAAGGAAATCCCGCATTGCGCGAAATTATCTTGTTTTTCCTAAACAACATATTGTAACTCGAAAAGCTTTGGTGTTGCGTGCATGTCTAAGCGTGTAGCCTCAGAACAGAACGCACAGGAGAGTTTTCTCTGGAAAGAATATGTAAGAATACCTCCTTATAAGGAAATACATTGTTGCAGAGTAAAGACAAATACGTACATATTGGAAACACTTTACAAGAAGAAAAACGCATCATACAAAATTATCTTGTATCTCCTAACCAACACGTTGTAACTCGAAAGAATTTGGTGTGGCGTGTACATCTAAACGTGTAGCCTCAAAAGAGAACCCACAGGACAATTTTCTTTCGTCAAAATTTGTCAGAAAACCATGTTCTAAGGAAATCCCTCATCGTGCGAAATTATCTTGTTTTTCCTAAACTACACGTTGTAACTCGAAAATCTTTGGTGTTGCGTGTATGTCTAAGCGTGTAGCCTCAAAAGAGAACACACAGGAGAGTTTTCTCTCGAAAGAATATGTAAGAATACCACGTTATAAGGAAATACAGTGTTGCAGAGTAAAGATAAATAGGTAGTAATTGTAAATACTTTACGAGAAGAAATAACGCAGGGTACAAAATTAGCTTGTATCTCCTAAACAACACGATGTAATTCGAAAATATTTTTTTGTGGCGAGTGCTTCTAAACGTGTAGCCTCAAAAGAGAACCCACAGGAGAATTTATTTTCTTCAAAATTTGTCAGAAAACCACGTTTTAAGGAAATCCCACATCGTGCACACTTATCTTGTTTTTCCTAAATAACACGTTGTAACTCGAAAAGCTTTGGTGTTGCATGTATGTCTAAGTGCATAGCATCAAAAGAGAATGCACAGGAGAGTTTTCTCTCGAAGGAGTATGTAAGAATACCACGTTATAAGGAAATACAGTGTTGCAAAATAAAGACAAATACTTAAGTATTGGAAACACTTTACGAGAAGAAATAATGTATCGTACAAAATTAGCTTGTATCTCCTAAATAACACGTTGTAACTCGAAAATATTTGGCGTGGCGTGTACGTCTAAAAGTGTAGCCTCAAAAGAGAACCCACAAGAGAAATTTCTATCGTCAAAATTTGTCAGAAAACCATGTTCTAAGAAAATCCCGCATCGTGCGCTAAACTACACTTTGTAACTCGAAAAGAATTGGTGTGGCATGTACGTCTAAACGTGTAGCCTCAAAAGAGAACCCAAGGGAGGATTCTCTTTCGTCAAAATTTTTCAGAAAATCACGTTTTAAGGAAATCCCGCATCGTGCGAAATTATCTTGTTTTTCCTAAACAACACTTTGTAACTCGAAAAGCTTTCGTGTTGCGTGTATGTCTAAGTGTGTAGCCTCAAAAGAGAAGGCACAGGAGAGTTTTCTCTCGACAGAATATGTAGGAATACCACGTTATAAAGAAATACAATTTTGCAGAGTATAGACAAATACGTACGTATTGGAAACACTTTACAAGAAGAAATAACGCATCGTACAAAATTAGATTGTATCTCCAAAACTACACGTTGTAACTCGAAAAGAATTGGTATGGCATGTACGTCTAAACGTGTAGCCTCAAAAGAGAACCCAAAGGAGAATTTTCTTTCGTCAAATTTTTTCAGAAAATCACGTTTTAATGAAACCCCGCATCTTGCGAAATTATCTTGTTTTTCATAAACAACACGTTTTAACTCGAAAAGCTTTAGTGTTGCGTGTATGTCTAAGTGTTTAGCCTCAAAAAAGAAGGCACAGGAGAGTTTTCTCTCGAAAGAATATGTAAGAATACCACGTTATAAGGAAATACAATTTTGAAGAGTAAAGACAAATACGTACGTATTGGAAACACTTTACAAGAAGAAATAACGCATCATACAAAATTAGATTGTATCTCCAAAACTACACGTTGTAACTCGAAAAGAATTGGTATGGCGTGTACGTCTAAAAGTGTAGCCTTAAAAGAGAACCCAAAGGAGACTTTTCTTTCGTCAATATTTTTCAGAAAATCACGTTTTAATGAAATCCCGCATCGTGCGAAATTATCTTGTTTTTCCTAAACAACACATTGTAAATCGATAAGCTTTTGTGTTGCGTGTATGTCTAAGTGTGTAGCCTCAAAAAAGAAGGCACAGGAGGGTTTTCTCTCGAAAGAATATGTAAGAATACCACTTTATAAGGAAATACAGTTTTGCAGAGAAAAGACATATACTTATGTTTTGGAAACATTTTACGAGAAGAAATAATGCATCATACAAAATTAGCTTGTATCTCCTAAAGTACACGTTCTAACTCGAAAGGAATTGGTATAGCGTGTCCGTCTAAACGTGTAGCCTCAAAAGGGAACCCAAAGGAGAATTTTCTTTCGTCAAAATTTTTCAGAAAATCACGTTTTAAGGAAATCCCGCATCGTGCGAAATTATCTTGTTTTTCCTAAACAACACGTTGTAACTCGAAAAGCTTTAGTGTTGCGTGTATGTCTAAGTGTGTAGCCTCAAAAAAGAAGGCACAGGAGAGGTTTCTCTCGAAAGAATATGTAGGAATACCACGTTATAAGGAAATACAGTTTTGCAGAGTAAAGATAAAAACGTACATAATGGAAACACTTTACCAGAAGAAATAACGCATCATACCAAATTAGCTTGTATCTCCTAAACTACACGTTGTAACTTAAAAAGAAATGGTGTGGCGTGTACGTCTAAACGTGTTGCCTCAAAAGAGAACCCAAAGGAGAATTCTCTTTCGTCAAAATATTTCAAAAAATCACGTTTTAAGGAAATTCCGCATCGTGCGAAATTATCTTGTTTTTCCTAAACAACACGTTGTAACTCGAAAAGCTTTCGTGTTGCGTGTATGTCTACCTGTGTAGCCTCAAAAGAGAAGGCACAGGAGAGTTTTCGCTAGAAAGAATATGTAAGAATACCACTTTATAAGGAAATACAGTTTTTGCAGAGTAAAGACAAATACATACTTATTGGAAACACTTTAGGAGAAGAAATAACGCATCGTAAAAAATTAGCTTGTATCTCCAAAACTACATGTTGTAACTCGAAAAGAATTGGTGTGGCGTGTAAGTCTTAACGTGTAGCCTCAAAAGAGAATCCAAAGGAGAATTTTCATTCGTCAAAATTTTTCAGAAAATCACGTTTTAAAGAAATCCCGCATCGTGCGAAATTATCTTGTTTTTCCTAAACAACACATTGTAACTCGAAAAGCTTTCGTGTTGCGTGTATGTTTAAGTGTGTAGCCTCAAAAGCGAAGGCACAGGAGAGTTTTCTCTCGAAAGAATATGTAAGAATACCACGTTATAAGGAAATACAGTTTTGCAGAGTAAAGACATATACGTACGTTTTGGTAACACTTTAAAAGAAGAAATAATGCATCGTACAAAATTAGCTTGTATCTCCTAAACTACACATTCTAACTCGAAAAGAATTGGTGTAGCGTGTACATCGAATCTTGTAGCCTCAAAAGGGAACCGAGAGGAGAATTTTCTTTCGTCAAAATTTTTCAGAAAATCACGTTTTAAGGAAATCCCGCATCTTGCTAAATTATCTTGTTTTTCCTAAGCAACACGTTGTAACTCGAAAAGCTTTCGTGTTGCGTGTATGTCTAAGTGTATAGCCTCAAAAGAGAAGGCACAGGAGAGTTTTTTCTCGAAAGAATATGTAAGAATACCATGTTATAAGGAAATGCAGTTTTGTAGATTAAAGACAAATACATATGCATTGGAAACACTTCACTAGAAGAAATAATGCATCGTACAAAATTAGCTTGTATCTCCAAAACTACACGTTGTAACTCGAAAAGAATTGGTGTAGTGTGTACGTCTAAACGTGTAGCCTCAAAAGAGAACCCCAAGGAGAATTTTCTTTCGTCAAAATTTTTCAGAAAATCACGTTTTAAGGAAATCCCGCATCTTGCAAAATTATCTTGTTTTTCCTAAACAACACGGTGTAACTCGAAAAGCTTTAGTGTTGCGTGTATGTCTAAGTGAGTAGCCTCAAAAAAGAAGTCACAGGAGAGTTTTCTCTCGAAAGAATATGTAAGAATACCACATTATAAGGAAATACAGTTTTGCAGAGTAAAGACATATATGTATGTTTTGGAAACACTTTACGAGAAGAAATAAAGCATTTTACAAAATTAGCTTGTATCTCCTAAACTACACGTTGTAACTCGAAAAGAATTGGTGTGGCGTGTACGTCTAAACGTGTAGCCTCAAAAGAGAACCCAAAGGAGAATTTTCTTTCGTCAAATTTTTTCAGAAAATCACGTTTTAAGGAAATCCTGCATCGTGCAAAATTATCTTGTTTTTCCTAAACAACACGTTGTAACTCGAAAAGCTTTCGTGTTGCGTGTATGTCTAAGTGTGTAGCCACAAAAGAGAAGGCACAGGAGAGTTTTCTCTCGAAAGAATATGTAAGACTACCAAGTTATAAGGAAATCAGTTTTGCAGAGTAAAGAAAAATACTTATGTATTGGAAACACTTTACGAGAAGAAATAACGCATCGTACAAATTTAGCTTCTATCTCCAAAACTCCACGTTGTAACTCGAAAAGAATTGGTGTGGCATGTACGTCTAAACGTGTAGCCTCAAAAGAGAACACAAAGGAGAATTTTCTTTCGTCAAAATTTTTCAGAAATTCACGTTTTAAAGAAATCCTTCATCATGCGAAATTATCTTGTTTTTCCTAAACAACACGTTGTAACTCGAAAAGCATTTGTGTTGCGTGTATGTCTAAGTGTGTAGCCTAAAAAAAGAAGGTGCAGGAGAGATTTCTCTCGAAATAATATGTAAGAATACCACGTTATAAGGAAATACAGTTTTGCAGAGTAAAGACATATACGTACGTTTTGGAAACACTTCACGAGAAGAAATAACGCATCGTACAAAATTAGCTTGTATCTCCTAAACTACACGTTGTAACTCGAAAAGAATTGGTGTGGCGTTTAAGTCTTAACATGTAGCCTCAAATAGAACCCAAAGGAGAATTTTCTTTCGTCAAATTTTTTCAGAAAATCACGGTTTAAGGGAATCCCGCATCATGTGAAATTATTTGTTTTTCCTAAACAACACTTTGTAACTCGAAAAGCTTTTGTGTTGCGTGTATGTTTAAATGTGTAGCCTCAAAAGAGAAGGCACAGGAGAGTTTTCTCTCGAAAGAATATGTAAGAATACCACGTTATAAGGAAGTACAGTTTTGCAGATTAAAGACATATATGTAAGTTTTGGAAACACTTTAAAAGAAGAAATAACGCATCATAAAAATTAGCTTGTATCTCCTAAACTACATGTTCTAACTCGAAAAGAATTGGTGTAGCTTGTACATCTAAACGTGTAGACTGAAAAGAGAACCAAAATGAGAATTTTCTTTCGTCAAAATTTTTAAGAAAATCACGTTTTAAGGAAATCCTGCATCATGCGAAATTATCTTGTTTTTCCTAAACAACAAGTTGTAACTCGAAAATCTTTCGTGTTGCATGTATGTCTAAGTGTATAGCCTCAAAAGAGAAAGCACAGGAGAGTATTTTCTCGAAAGAATATGTAAGAATACCACGTTATAAGCAAATACAGTTTTGCAGATTAAAGACAAATACATACGCATTGGAAAAACTTTACGAGAAGAAATAATGCATCATACAAAATTAGCTTGTATCTCCAAAACTACACGTTGTAACTCGAAAAGAATTGGTGTGGCGTGTACGTCTAAACGTGTAGCCTCAAAAGAGAACCCGTAGGAGAATTTTCTTTCGTCAAATTTTTCAAAAAAATCACGTTTTAAGGAAATCCTGCATCGTGCGAAATTATCTTGTTTTTCCTAAACAACACGTTGTAACTCGAAAAGCTTTCGTGTTGCGTGTATGTCTCAGTGTGTAGCCTCAAAACAGAAGGCACAGGAGAGTTTTCTCTCGAAAGAATATGTAAGAATACCACGTTATAAGGAAATAGAGTTTTGCAGAGTAAAGACAAACAGGTACGTATTGGAAACACTATAGGAGAAGAAATAATGCATGGTACAATATTAGCTTGTATCTCCAAAACTACACATTGTAACTCGAAAAGCATTGGTGGGGCGTGTACATCTAAACGTGTAGCCTCAAAAGAGAACCCAAAGGAGAATTTTCTTTTTTCAAAATTTTTCAGAAAATTACGTTTTAAGGAAATCCTGCATCGTGCGAAATTATCTTGTTTTTCCTAAACAACACATTGTAACTCGAAAAGCTTTCGTGTTGCGTGTATGTCTAAGTGTGTAGCCTCAAAAGAGAAGGCACAGGAGAGTTTTCTCTCGAAAGAATATGTAAGAATACCAAGTTATAAGGAAATACAGTTTTGCAGATTAAAGACAAATATGTACTTATTGGAAACACTTTAGGAGAAGAAATAACGCATCGTACAGAATTAGCTTGTATCTCCAAAACTACACGTTGTAACTCGAAAAGAATTGGTGTGGCCTTTAAATCTTAACGTGTAGCCTCAAAAGAGAACCCAAAGGAGAATTTTCTTTCGTCAAAATTTTTCAGAAAATCACGTTTTAAAGAAATCCCGCATCGTGTGAAATTATCTTGTTTTTCCTAAACAACACGTTGTAACTCGAAAAGCTTTCGTGTTGCGTGTATGTCTACGTGTGTACCCTCAAAAGAGAAGGCACAGGAGAGTTTTCTCTCGAAAGAATATGTAAGAATACCACGTTATAAGGAAATACAGTTTTGCAGAGTAAAGACAAATACATACTTATTGGAAACACTTTAGGAGAGGAATAACACATCGTACAAAATTAGCTTGTTTCTCCAAAAGTACACGTTGTAACTCGGAAAGTATTGGTGTGGCGTGTAAGTCTTAACGTGTAGCCTCAAAAGAGAATCCAAAGGAGAATTTTCTTTCGTCAAAATTTTTCAGAAAATCACGTTTTAAAGAAATCCCGCATCGTGCGAAATTATCTTGTTTTTCCTAAACAACACGTTGTAACTCGAAAAGCTTTCGTGTTGCGTGTATGTTAAAGTGTGTAGCCTCAAAAGAGAAGGCACAGGAGAGTTTTCTCTCGAAAGAATATGTAAGAATACCACGTTATAAGGAAATACAGTTTTGCAGAGTAAAGACCTATAAGTACGTTTTGGAAACACTTTAAAAGTAGAAATAACGCATCGTACAAAATTAGCTTGTATCTCCTAAACTACACGTTCTAACTCGAAAAGAATTGGTGTAGCGTGTACATCTAAACGTGTAGCCTCAAAAGAGAACCCTAATGAGAATTTTCTTTCGTCAAAATTTTTCAGAAAATCACGTTTTATGGAAATCCCGCATCGTGCGAAATTATCTTGTTTTTCCTAAGCAACACTTTGTTACTCGAAAAGCTTTCGTGTTGCGTGAATGTCTAAGTGTATAGCCTCAAAAGAGAAGGCACAGGAGAGTTTTTTCTCGAAAGAATATGTAATTATACCATGTTATAAGGAAATACAGTTTTGTAGATTAAAGACAAATGCATATGCATTGGAAACACTTTACTAGAAGAAATAATGCATCGTACAAAATTAGCTTGTATCTCCAAAACTACACGTTGTAACTCGAAAAGAATTGGTGTGGCGTGTACGTCTAAACGTGTAGCCTCAAAAGAGAGCCCCAAGGAGTATTTTCTTTCGTCAAAATTTTTCAGAAAATCACGTTTTAAGGAAATCCCGCATCGTACGAAATTATCTTGTTTTTCCTAAACAACAGGTTGTAACTCGAAAAGCTTTTGTGTTGCGTGTATGTCTAAGTGTGTAGCCTCAAAAAAGAAGGCACAGGAGAGTTTTCTCTCGAAGGAATATGTAAGAATACCACGTTATAAGGAAATACAGTTTTGCAGAGTAAAGACATATATGTACGTTTTGGAAACACTTTATGAGAAGAAATAACACATCACACAAAATTATCTTGTATCTCCTAAACTACACGTTGTAACTCGAAAAGATTTGGTGTGGCGTGTACGACTAAACGTGTAGCCACAAAAGAGAACCCAAAGGAGAATTTTCTTTCGTCAAAATTTTTCAGAAAATCATGTTTAAGGAAATCCTGCATCCTGCGAAATTATCTTGTTTTTCCTAAACTACAAGTTGTAACTCAAAAAGCTTTCGTGTTGCGTGTATGTCTAAGTGTGTAGCCTCAAAAGAGAAGGCACAGGAGAGTTTTATATCGAAAGAATATGTAAGAATACCACGTTATAAGGAAATACAGTTTTGCAGAGTAAAGACTAATACATACGTATTGGAAACACTTTACAAGAAGAAATAATGCTTCATACAAAATTAGCTTGTATCTCCAAAACTACACGTTGTAACTCGAAAAGAATTGGTGTGGCGTGTACGTCTAAACGTGTAGCCTCAAAAGAGAACGGATAGGAGAATTTTCTTTCGTCAAAATTTTTCAGAAAATCAAGTTTTAAGGAAATCCCACATCATGCGAAATTATCTTGTTTTTCCTAAACAACACCTTGTAACTCGAAAAGCTTTTGTGTTGCGTGTATGTCTAAGTGTGTAGCCTCAAAAGAGAAGGCACAGGAGAGTTTTCTCTCGAAAGAATATGTAAGAATACCACGTTATAAGGAAATACAGTTTTGCAGAGTAAAGACAAATACGTACATAATGGAAACACTTTATGAGAAGAAATAACCCATCGTACAAAATTAGCTAGGTATCTCCAAAATTACACGTTGTAACTCAAAAAGAATTGGTGTGGCTTGTACGTCTAAACGTGTAGCCTCAAAAGAGAACCCAAAGGAGAAT
This sequence comes from Apodemus sylvaticus, assembly GCF_947179515.1. Lineage (NCBI taxonomy): Eukaryota > Metazoa > Chordata > Mammalia > Rodentia > Muridae > Apodemus > Apodemus sylvaticus. The sequence continues at coordinate 64,227,103 of NC_067491.1, read as the reverse complement.
TTTCTTTCGTCAAATTTTTCAAAAAATCACGTTTTAAGGAAATCCTGCATCGTGCGAAATTATCTTGTTTTTCCTAAACAACACGTTGTAACTCAAAAAGCTTTCGTGTTGCGTGTATGTCTTAGTGTGTAGCCTCAAAAGAGAAGGCACAGGAGAGTTTTCTCTCGAGAGAATATGTGAGAATACCACGTTATAGGGAAATAGAGTTTTGCAGATTAAAGACAAATAGGTATGTATTGGAAACACTTTAGGAGAAGAAATAACGCATCATAAATTATTAGCTTGTATCTCCAAAACTACACGTTGTAACTCGAAAAGAATTGCTTTGGTGTGTACGTCTAAACGTGTAGCCTCAAAAGAGGACCCCAAGGAGAATTTTCTTTCGTAAAATTTTTCAGAAAATCACGTTTTATGGAAATCCCGCATTGTGCGAAATTATCTTGTTTTTCCTAAACAACACGTTCTAACTTGAAAAGCTTTAGTATTGCGTGTATGTCTAAGTGTGTCGCCTCAAAAAACAAGGCACAGGAGAGTTTTCTCTCGAAAGAATATGTAGGAATACCACGTTATAAGGAAATACAGTTTTGCAGAGTAAAGATAAAAATGTACATAATGGAAACACTTTACCAGTAGAAATAACGCATCGTTGCAAATTAGCTTGTATCTCCTAAACTACAAGATGTAACTTGAAAAGAATTGGTGTGGCGTGTACGACTAAACGTGTACCCTCAAAAGAGAACCCAAAGGAGAATTCTCTTTCGTCAAAATTTTTCAGAAAATCACGTTTTAAGGAAATCCCGCATTGTGCGAAATTATCTGGGTTTTCCTAAACAACACGTTGTAAATCGATAAGCTTTTGTGTTGCGTGTATGTCTAAGTGAATAGCCTCAAAAAAGAAGGCACAGGAGAGTTTTCTCTCGAAAGAATATGTAAGAATACCACGTTATAAGGAAATACAGTTTTGCAGAGTAAAGACAAATACATACTTATTGGAAACACTTTAGGAGAAGAAATAACACATCGTACAAAATTAGCTTGTATCTCCAAAAGTACACGTTGTAACTCGGAAAGTATTGGTGTAGCGTGTAAGTCTTAACGTGTAGCCTCAAAAGAGAATCCAAAGGAGAATTTTCTTTCGTCAAAATTTTTCAGAAAATCACGTTTTAAAGAAATCCCGCATCGTGAGAAATTATCTTGTTTTTCCTAAACAACACGTTGTAACTCGAAAAGCTTTCGTGTTGCGTGTATGTTAAAGTGTGTAGCCTCAAAAGAGAAGGCACAGGAGAGTTTTCTCTCGAAAGAATATGTAAGAATACCACGTTATAAAGAAATACAGTTTTGCAGCTGTAAAGACATATAAGTACGTTTTGGAAACACTTTAAAAGTAGAAATAACGCATCGTACAAAATTAGCTTGTATCTCCTAAACTACACGTTGTAACTCGAAAAGAATTGGTGTGGCGTATACGTCTAAACGTGTAGCCTCAAAAGAGAACCCAAAGGAGATTTTCTTTCGTCAAAATTTTTCAGAAAATCACGTTTTATGGAAATCCCGCATCATGAGAAATTATCTTGTTTTTCCTAAACAACACGTTGTAACTCGAAAAGCTTTCGTGTTGCGTGTATGTTTAAGTGTGTAGCCTCAAAAGAGAAGGCACAGGAGAGTTTTCTCTCGAAAGAATATGTAAGAATACCAGGTTATAAGGAAGTACAGTTTTGCAGATTAAAGACATATACGTAAGTTTTGGAAACACTTTAAAAGAAGAAATAACGCATTGTCCAAAATTAGCTTGTATCTCCTAAACTACACGTTCTAACTCGAAAAGAATTGGTGTAGCGTGTACATCTGAACGTGTATCCTAAAAAGAGAACCAAAATGAGAATTTGCTTTCGTCAAAATTTTTCAGAAAATCACGTTTTACGGAAATCCCGCATCGTGCGAAATTATCTTGTTTTTCCTAAACAACACGTTGTAATTCGAAAAGCTTTCGTGTTGCGTGTATGTCTAAGTGTATAGCCTCAAAAGAGAAATCACAGGAGAGTATTTTCTCGAAAGAATATGTAAGAATACCACGTTATAAGCAAATACAGTTTTGCAGATTAAAGACAAATACATATGCATTGGAAACACTTTACGTGAAGAAATAATGCATCGTACAAAATTAGCTTGTATCTCCCAAACTACACGTTGTAACTCGAAAAGAATTGGTGTGGTGTGTACGTCTAAACGTGTAGCCTCAAAGGAGAACCCAAAGGAGAATTTTCTTTCGTCAAATTTTTCAGAAAATCACGTTTTAAGGAAATCCCGCATCGTGCGAAATTATTTTGTTTTTCCTAAGCAACACTTTGTAACTCGAAAAGCTTTCGTGTTGTGTGAATGTCTAAGTGTATAGCCTCAAAAGAGAACACACAGGAGAGTTTGTTCTCGAAAGAATATGTAATTATACCATGTTATAAGGAAATACAGTTTTGTAGATTAAAGACAAATACATATGCATTGGAAACACTTTACTAGAAGAAATAATGCATCGTAAAAAATTAGCTTGTATCTCCAAAACTACACGTTGTAACTCGAAAAGAATTGGTGTGGCGTGTACGTCTAAACGTGTAGCCTCAAAAGAGAGCCCCAAGGAGAATTTTCTTTCGTCAAAATTTTTCAGAAAATCACGTTTTAAGGAAATCCCGCATCGTACGAAATTATCTTGTTTTTCCTAAACAACAGGTTGTAACTCGAAAAGCTTTTGTGTTGCGTGTATGTCTAAGTGTGTAGCCTCAAAAAAGAAGGCACAGGAGAGTTTTCTCTCGAAGGAATATGTAAGAATACCACGTTATAAGGAAGTACAGTTTTGCAGAGTAAAGACATATATGTACGTTTTGGAAACACTTTATGAGAAGAAATAACACATCACACAAAATTAGCTTGTATCTCCTAAACTACACGTTGTAACTCGAAAAGATTTGGTGTGGCGTGTACGACTAAACGTGTAGCCACAAAAGAGAACCCAAAGGAGAATTTTCTTTCGTCAAAATTTTTCAGAAAATCATGTTTAAGGAAATCCTGCATCCTACGAAATTATCTTGTTTTTCCTAAACTACAAGTTGTAACTCAAAAATCTTTCGTGTTGCGTGTATGTCTAAGTGTGTAGCCCCAAAAGAGAAGGCACAGGAGAGTTTTATATCGAAAGAATATGTAAGAATACCACGTTATAAGGAAATACAGTTTTGCAGAGTAAAGACTAATACGTACGTATTGGAAACTCTTTACAAGAAGAAATAATGCTTCATACAAAATTAGCTTGTATCTCCAAAACTACACGTTGTAACTCGAAAAGAATTGGTGTGGCGTGTACGTCTAAACGTGTAGCCTCAAAAGAGAACGGATAGGAGAATTTTCTTTCGTCAAAATTTTTCAGAAAATCAAGTTTTAAGGAAATCCCACATCATGCGAAATTATCTTGTTTTTCCTAAACAACACCTTGTACCTCGAAAAGCTTTTGTGTTGCGTGTATGTCTAAGTGTGTAGCCTCAAAAGAGAAGGCACAGGAGAGTTTTCTCTCGAAAGAATATGTAAGAATACCACGTTATAAGGAAATACAGTTTTGCAGAGTAAAGACAAATACGTACATAATGGAAACACTTTATGAGAAGAAACAACCCATCGTACAAAATTAGCTAGGTATCTCCAAAATTACACGTTGTAACTCAAAAAGAATTGGTGTGGCTTGTACGTCTAAACGTGTAGCCTCAAAAGAGAACCCAAAGGAGAATTTTCTTTCGTCAAATTTTTCAAAAAATCACGTTTTAAGGAAATCCTGCATCGTGCGAAATTTTCTTGTTTTTCCTAAACAACACGTTGTAACTCAAAAAGCTTTCGTGTTGCGTGTATGTCTTAGTGTGTAGCCTCAAAAGAGAAGGCACAGGAGAGTTTTCTCTCGAAAGAATATGTGAGAATACCACGTTATAGGGAAATAGAGTTTTGCAGATTAAAGACAAATAGGTATGTATTGGAAACACTTTAGGAGAAGAAACAACGCATCTTAAATTATTAGCTTGTATCTCCAAAACTACACGTTGTAACTCGAAAAGAATTGCTGTGGTGTGTACGTCTAAACGTGTAGCCTCAAAAGAGGACCCCAAGGAGAATTTTCTTTCGTCAAAATTTTTCAGAAAATCACGTTTTATGGAAATCCCGCATTGTGCGAAATTATCTTGTTTTTCCTAAACAACACGTTCTAACTCGAAAAGCTTTAGTGTTGCGTGTATGTCTAAGTGTGTCGCCTCAAAAAACAAGGCACAGGAGAGTTTTCTCTCGAAAGAATATGTAGGAATACCACGTTATAAGGAAATACAGTTTTGCAGAGTAAAGATAAAAATGTACATAATGGAAACACTTTACCAGTAGAAATAACGCATCGTTGCAAATTAGCTTGTATCTCCTAAACTACAAGATGTAACTTGAAAAGAATTGGTGTGGCGTGTACGACTAAACGTGTACCCTCAAAAGAGAACCCAAAGGAGAATTCTCTTTCGTCAAAATTTTTCAGAAAATCACGTTTTAAGGAAATCCCGCATCGTGCGAAATTATCTGGGTTTTCCTAAACAACACGTTGTAAATCGATAAACTTTTGTGTTGCGTGTATGTCTAAGTGAATAGCCTCAAAAAAGAAGGCACAGGAGAGTTTTCTCTCGAAAGAATATGTAAGAATACCACGTTATAAGGAAATACAGTTTTGCAGAGTAAAGACAAATACATACTTATTGGAAACACTTTAGGAGAAGAAATAACACATCGTACAAAATTAGCTTGTATCTCCAAAAGTACACGTTGTAACTCGGAAAGTATTGGTGTGGCGTGTAAGTCTTAACGTGTACCCTCAAAAGAGAACCCAAAGGAGAATTCTCTTTCGTCAAAATTTTTCAGAAAATCACGTTTTAAGGAAATCCCACATCGTGCGAAATTATCTGGTTTTGGCTAAACAACACGTTGTAAATCGATAAGCTTTTGTGTTGCGTGTATGTCTAAGTGAGTAGCCTCAAAAAAGAAGGCACAGGAGAGTTTTCTCTCGAAAGAATATGTAAGAATACCACGTTATAAGGAAATATAGTTTTGCAGAGTAAAGACATATATGTACGTTTTGGAAACACTTTACGAGAAGAAATAACGCATCGTACAAAATTAGCTTGTATCTCCTAAACTACACGTTGTAACTCGAAAAGAATTGGTGTGGCGTGTAAGTCTAAACCTGTAGCCTCAAAAGAGAACCCAAAGGAGATTTTCTTACGTCAAAATTTTTCAGAAAATCACGTTATAAGGAAATCCTGCATCGTGAGAAAGTATCTTGTTTTTCCTAAACAACACGTTGTAACTCGAAAAGCTTTCGTGTTGCGTGTATGTCTAAGTGTGTAGCCTCAAAAGAGAAGGCACAGGAGAGTTTTCTCTCGAAAGAATATGTAAGAATACCTCGTTATAAGGAAATCAGTTTTGCAGAGTAAAGACAAATAATTATGTATTGGAAACACTTTACAAGAAGAAATAACGCATCGTACAAAATTAGCTTCTATCTCCAAAACTACACGTTGTAACTCGAAAAGAATTGGTGTGGCATGTACGTATAAACGTGTAGCCTCAAAAGGGAACCCAAAGGAGAATTTTCTTTCGTCAAAATTTTTCAGAAATTCACGTTTTAAGGAAATCCTTCATCATGCGAAATTATCTTGTTTTTCCTAAACAACACGTTGTAACTCGAAAAGCTTTTGTGTTGCGTGTATGTCTAAGTGTGTAGCCTCAAAAAAGAAGGTACAGGAGAGATTTCTCTCGAAAGAATATGTAAGAATACCACGTTATAAGGAAATACAGTTTTGCAGAGTAAAGACATATACGTAGGTTTTGGAAACGCTTTACGAGAAGAAATAATGCATCGTACAAAATTAGCTTGTATCTCCTAAACTACACGTTGTAACTCGAAAAGAATTGGTGTGGCGTTTAAGTCTTAACATGTAGCCTCAAAAGAGAACCCAAAGGAGAATTTTCATTTGTCAAAATTTTTCAGAAAATCACGGTTTAAGGAAATCCTGCATCATGAGAAATTATCTTGTTTTTCCTAAACAACACGTTGTAACTCGAAAAGCTTTCGTGTTGCGTGTATGTTTAAGTGTGTAGCCTCAAAAGAGAAGGCACAGGAGAGTTTTCTCTCGAAAGAATATGTAAGAATACCAGGTTATAAGGAAGTACAGTTTTGCAGATTAAAGACATATACTTAAGTTTTGGAAACACTTTAAAAGAAGAAATAACGCATTGTACAAAATTAGCTTGTATCTCTTAAACTACACGTTCTAACTCGAAAAGAATTGGTGTAGCGTGTACATCTGAACGTGTAGCCTAAAAAGAAAACCAAAATTAGAATTTGCTTTCGTCAAAATTTTTCAGAAAATCACGTTTAAAGGAAATCCCGCATCGTGCGAAATTATCTTGTTTTTCCTAAACAACACGCTGTAACTCGAAAAGCTTTCGTGTTTCGTGTATGTCTAAGTGTATAGCCTCAAAAGAGAAAGCACAGGAGAGTATTTTCTCGAAAGAATATGTAAGAATACCACGTTATAAGCAAATACAGTTTTGCAGATTAAAGACAAATACATACGCATTGGAAACAGTTTACGAGAAGAAATAATGCATCGTACAAAATTAGCTTGTATCTCCCAAACTACAGGTTGTAACTCGAAAAGAATTGGTGTGGCGTGTACGTCTAAACGTGTAGCCTCAAAGGAGAACCCAAAGGAGAATTTTCTTTCGTCAAATTTTTCAAAAAAAACGTTTTAAGGAAATCCTGCATTGTGCGAAATTATCTTGTTTTTCCTAAACAACACGTTGTAACTAGAAAAGCTTTCGTGTTCCGTGTATGTCTAAGTGTGTAGCCTCAAAAGAGAAGGCACAGGAGAGTTTTCTCTCGAAAGAATATGTAAGAATACCACGTTATAAGGAAATAGAGTTTTGCAGAGTAAAGACAAATAGGTAAGTATTGGAAATACTTTAGGAGAAGAAATAACGCATCATACAATATTAGCTTGTATCTCCAAAACTGCACGTTGTAACTCGAAAAGAATTGGTGTGGCATGTACATCTAAACGTGTAGCCTCAAAAGAGAACACGAAAAAGAATTTTCTTTCGTCAAAATTTTTCAGAAAATCACGTTTTAAGGAAATCCCGCACCGTGAGATATTATCTGGTTTTTCCTAAACAACACGTTGTAACTCGAATAGCTTTAGTGTTGCGTGTATGTCTAAGTGTGTAGCCTCAAAAGAGAAGGCACAGGAGAGTTTTCTCTCGAAAGAATATGTAAGAATACCACGTTATAAGGAAATACAGTTTTGCAGAGTAAAGACATATATGTACGTTTTGGAAACACTTTACGAGAAGAAATAACGCATCGTACAAAATTAGCATCTATCTCCAAAACTACATGTTGTAACTCGAAAAGAATTGGTGTGGCATGTACGTCTAAACGTGTAGCCTCAAAAGAGAACCCAAAGGAGAATTTTCTTTCGTCAAAATTTTTCAGAAATTCACGTTTTAAGGAAATCCTTCATCATGCGAAATTATCTTGTTTTTCCTAAACAACACGTTGTAACTCGAAAAGCTTTTGTGTTGCGTGTATGTCTAAGTGTGTAGCCTCAAAAAAGAAGGTACAGGAGAGATTTCTCTCGAAAGAATATGTAAGAATACCACGTTATAAGGAAATACTGTTTTGCAGAGTATAGACATATACGTACGTTTTGGAAACGCTTTACGAGAAGAAATAATGCATCGTACAAAATTAGCTTGTATCTCCTAACCTACACGTTGTAATTTGAAAAGAATTGGTGTGGCGTTTAAGTCTTAACATGTAGCCTCAAAAGAGAACCCAAAGGAGAATTTTCTTTCATCAAAATTTTTCAGAAAATCACGGTTTAAGGAAATCCCGCATCATGCGAAATTATCTTGTTTTTCCTAAACAACACTTTTTAACTCGAAAAGCTTTCGTGTTGCGTGTATGTTTAAGTGTGTAGCTCAAAAGAGAAGGCACAGGAGAGTTTTCTCTCGAAAGAATATGTAAGAATACCACGTTATAAGGAAGTACAGTTTTGCAGATTAAAGACATATATGTAAGTTTTGGAAACACTTTAAAAGAAGAAATAACGCATTGTACAAAATTAGCTTGTATCTCCTAAACTACACGTTCTAACTCGAAAATAATTGGTGTAGTGTGTACATCTAAACGTGTAGCCTCAAAAGAGAACCAAAATGAGAATTTGCTTTCGTCAAAATTTTTAAGAAAATTACGTTTTACGGAAATCCCGCATCGTGCGAAATTATCTTGTTTTTCCTAAACAACACTTTGTAACTCGAAAAGCTTTCGTGTTGCGTGTATGTCTAAGTGTATAGCCTCAAAAGAGAAAGCACAGGAGAGTATTTTCTCGAAAGAATATGTAAGAATACCACGTTATAAGCAAATACAGTTTTGCAGATTAAAGACAAATACATACGCATTGGAACACTTTACAAGAAGAAATAATGCATCGTACAAAATTAGCTTGTATCTCCCAAACTACATGTTGTAACTCGAAAAGAATTGGTGTGGCGTGTACGTCTAAACTTGTAGCCTCAAAGGAGAACCCAAAGGAGAATTTTCTTTCTTCAAATTTTTCAAAAAATCACGTTTTAAGGAAATCCTGTATCATGCGAAATTATCTTGTTTTTCCTAAACAACACGTTGTAACTCGAAAAGCTTTCGTGTTGCATGTATGTCTAAGTGTGTAGCATCAAAAGAGAAGGCACAGGAGAGTTTTCTCTCGAAAGAATATGTAAGAATACCACGTCATAAGGAAATAGAGTTTTGCAGAGTAAAGACAAATAGGTAAGTATTGGAAATACTTTAAGAGAAGAAATAACGCATCATACAATATTAGCTTGTATCTTCAAAACTACACGTTGTAACTCGAAAAGAATTGGTGTGGCGTGTACATCTAAACGTGTAGCCTCAAAAGAGAACACCAAGGATAATTTTCTTTCGTCAAAATTATTCAGAAAATCACGTTTTAAGGAAATCCCGCATCGTGAGAAATTATCTTGTTTTTCCTAAACAACACGTTGTAACTCGAATAGCTTTAGTGTTGCGTGTATGTCTAACTGTGTAGCCTCAAAAGAGAAGGCACAGGAGAGTTTTCTCTCGAAAGAATATGTAAGAATACCACGTTATAAGGAAATACAGTTTTGCAGAGCAAAGACTTATATGTACGTTTTGGAAACACTTTAGGAGAAGAAATAACGCATCGTACAAAATTAGCTTGTATTTCCTAAACTACACGTTGTAACTCGAAAAGAATTGGTGTGGCGTGTACGTCTAAACGTGTAGCCTCAAACGAGAACCCAAAGGAGAATTTTCTTTCCTCAAATTTTTAAGAAAATCACGTTTTAAGGAAATCCCGCATCCTGCGAAATTACCTTGTTTTTCCTAAACAACACGTTGTAACTCGAAAAGCTTTCGTGTTGCGTGTATGTCTAAGTGTGTAGCCTCAAAAGAGAAAGCACAGGAGAGTTTTCTCTGGAAAGAATATGTAAGAATACCATGTTATAAGGAAATACAGTTTTGCAGAGTAAAGACAAATATGTACGTATTGGAAACACTTTATGAGAAGAAATAACGAATCGTACAAAATTAGCTTCTATCTCCAAAACTACACGTTGTAACTCGAAAAGTATTGGTGTGGCGTGTACGTCTAAACGTGTAGCCTCAAAAGAGAACCCAAAGGAGAATTTTCTTTCGTCAAAATTTTTCAGAAAATCACGTTTTAAGGAAATCCTGCATTGCGCGAAATTATCTTCTTTTTCCTAAACAAAACATTGTAACTCGAAAAGCTTTCGTGTTGCGTGTATGTCTAAGTGTATAGCCTCAAAAGCGAAAGCACAGGAGAGTTTTTTCTAGAAAGAATATGTAAGAATACCACGTTTTAAGAAAATACAGTTTTGCAGATTAAAGACAAATACATACGCATTGGAAACACATTATGATAAGAAATAATGCATCCTACAAAATTAGCTTGTATCTCCAAAACTACACGTTGTAACTCGAAAAGAATTGGTTTGGCATGTACGTCTAAACGTGTAGCCTCAAAAGAGAACCCAAAGGAGAATTTTCTTTCGTCAAAATTTTTCATAAAATCATGTTTTAAGGAAATCCTGCACCGTGCGAAATTATCTTGTTTTTCCTAAACAACACGTTGTAACTCGAAAAGCTTTTGTGTTGCGTGTATGTCTAAGTGTGTAGCCTCTAAAAAGAAGGGACAGGAGAGTTTTCTCTCGAAAGAACATGTAAGAATACCACGTTATAAGTGGTAAATACAGTTTTGCAGAGAAAAGACATATAAGTACGTTTTGGAAACACTTTACAAGAAGAAATAACGCATCGTACAAAATTAGCTTGTATCTCCTAAAATACACGTTGTAACTCGAAAAGAATTGGTTTGGCGTGTAAGTCTTAACGTGTAGCCTCAAAAGAGAACCCAAAGGAGAATTTTCTTTCGTCAAAATTTTTCAGAAAATCACTGTTTAAGGAAATCCCGCATCGTGCAAAATTATCTTGTTTTTCCTAAACAACACGTTGTAACTCGAAAAGCTTTCGTGTTGCGTGTATGTTTAAGTGTGTAGCCTCAAAAGCGAAGGCACAGGAGAGTTTTCTCTCGAAAGAATATGTAAGAATACCACGTTATAAAGAAACACAGATTTGCAGAGTAAAGTCATATACGTACGTTTTGGAAACACTTTAAAAGAAGAAATAACGCATATTACAAAGTTAGCTTGTATCTCCTAAACTACACGTTCTAACTCGAAAAGAATTGGTGTAGCGTGTACATCTGACCATGTAGCCTCAAAGGACAACCCAAATGAGAATTTTCTTTCATCAAAATTTTTCAGAAAATCACGTTTTAAGGAAATCCCACATCGTGGGATATTATCTTGTTTTTCCTAAACAACACGTTGTAACTCGAAAAGCTTTCGTGTTGCGTGTATGTCTAAGTGTGTAGCCTCAAAAAAGAAGGCACAGGAGAGTGTTCTCTCGAAAGAATATGTAAGAATACCACGTTATAAGGAAATACAGTTTTGCAGAGTAAAGACAAATAAGTACGTATTGGAAACACTTTATGAGAAAAAATAAGGCTTCGTACAAAATTAGTTTCTATCTCCAAAACTACACGTTGTACCTCGAATAGAATTGGTGTGGCTTGTACGTCTAAACGTGTAGCCTCAAAACAGAACCCAAAAGAGAATTTTCTTTCGTCAAAATTTTTCAGAAAATCACGTTTTATTGAAATCCCGCATCGTGGGATATTATCTTGTTTTTCCTAAACAACATGTTGTAACTCGAAAAGCTTTCGTGTTGCGTGTATATCTAAGTGTGTAGCCTCAAAAAAGAAGGCACAGGAGAGTTTTCTCTCGAAAGAATATGTAAGAATACCACGTTATAAGGAAATACAGTTTTTCAGAGTAAATACTTATATGTACGTTTTGGAAACACTTTATGAGAAGAAATAACGCATCGTTCAAAATTAGCTTGTATCTCCTAAACTACACGTTGTAACTCCAAAAAAATTGGTGTGGCGTGTACGTCTAAACGTGTAGCCTCAAAAGAGAACCCAAAGGAGAATTTTCTTTCCTCAAAATTTTTATGAATATCACGTTTTAAGGAAATCCCGCATCCTGAGAAGTTATCTTGTTTTTCCTAAACAACACTTTGTAACTCGAAAAGCTTTCGAGTTGCTTGTATGTCTAAGTGTGTAGCCTCAAAAGAGAAGGCACAGGAGAGTTTTCTCTGGAAAGAATATGTACGAATACCACGTTATAAGGAAATACAGTTTTGCAGAGTAAAGACAAATAAGTACGTATTGGAAACACTTTATGAGAAGAAATAACGCATCGTACAAAATTAGCTTCTATCTCCAAAACTACACGTTGGAACTCGAAAAGAATTGGTGTAGCGTGTACGTCTAAACGTGTAGCCTCAAAACAGAACCCAAAGGAGAATTTTCTTTCGTCAAAATTTTTCAGAAAATCACGTTTTAAGGAAATCCCGCATCGTGCGAAATTATCTTGTTTTTCCTAAAAAACACATTGTAACTCGAACAGCTTTCGTGTTGCGTGTATGTCTAAGTGTATAGCCTCAAAAGAGAAAGCACAGGAGAGTTTTTTCTCGAAAGAATATGTAAGAATACCACTTTATAAGCAAATACAGTTTTGCAGATTAAAGACAAATACATACGCATTGGAAACACTTTAAGAGAAGAAATAATGCATCGTACAAAATTAGCTTGTATCTCCAAAACTACACGTTGTAACTCGAAAAGAATTGGTGGGGCGTGTACGTCTAAACGTGTAGCCTCAAAAGAGAACCCAAAGGAGAATTTTCTTTCGTCAAAATTTTTCAGAAAATCACGTTTTAAGGAAATCCCGCTTCGTGAGAAATTATCTTGTTTTTCCTAAACAACACGTTGAAACTCGAAAAGCTTTTGTGTTGCGTGTATGTCTAAGTGTGTAGCCTCAAAAAAGAAGGCACAGGAGAGTTTTCTGTCGAAAGAATATGTAGGAATACCACGTTATAAGGAAATACAGTTTTGCAGAGTAAAGATAAAAACGTACATATTGGAAACACTTTACCAGAAGAAATAATGCATCATACCAAATTAGCTTGTATCTCCTAAACTACACGTTGTAACTTGAAAAGAATTGTTGTGGCGTGTACGTCTAAACGTGTAGCCTCAAAAGAGGACCCAGAGGAGAATTCTCTTTCGTCAAAATTTTTCAGAATATCACGTTTTAAGGAAATACCGCATCGTGCGAAATTATCTGTTTTTTCCTAAAGAACACGTTGTAAATCGATAAGCTTTTGTGTTGCGTGTATGTCTAATTGAGTAGCCTCAAAAAAGAAGGCACAGGAAAGTTTTCTCTCGAAAGAATATGTAAGAATACCACGTTATAAGGAAATACAATTTTGCAATGTAAAGACATATACGTATGTTTTGGAAACACTTTAAGAGAAGAAATAACGCATTGTACAAAATTAGCTTTTATCTCCTAAACTACACGTTCTAACTCGAAAAGAATTGGTGTAGCGTGTCCAACTAAACGTGTAGCCTCAAAAGGGAACCCAAAGGAGAATTTTCTTTCGTCAAAATTTTTCAGAAAATCACGTTTTAAGGAAATCCCGCATCGTGCGAAATTATCTTGTTTTTCGTAAACAACATGTTGTAACTCGAAAAGCTTTCGTGTAGCGTGTATTTCTAAGTGTGTAGCCTCAAAAGAGAAGGCATAGGAGAGTTTTCTATCGAAAGAATATGAAAGAATACCAGGTTATAAGGAAATACACTTTTGCAGAGTAAAAACATATATGTACGTTTTGGAAACACTTTATGAGAAGAAATAACGCATCGTACAAAATTAGCTAGTATCTCCTAAACTACACGTTGTAACTCGAAATGAATTGGTGTGGCGTGTACGTCTAAACGTGTAGCCTCAAAAGAGAACCGATAGGAGAATTTTCTTTGGTCAAAATCTTTCAAAAAATCACGTTTTAAGGAAATCCCGCATTGTGCGAAATTATTTTGTTTTTCCTAAACAACACATTGTAACTCGAAAAGCTTTTGTGTTGCGTGTATGTCTAAATGTGTAGCCTCAAAAAAGAAGGCACTGGAGAGTTTTCTCTCGAAAGAATATGTAAGAATACCACGTTATAAGGAAATACAGTTTTGCAGAGTAAAGACATATATATACATTTTGGAAACACTTTACGAGAAGAAATAATGCATCGTACAAAATTAGCTTGTATCTCCTAAACTACACGTTGTAACTCGAAAAGAATTGGTGTGGCGTGTATGTCTAAACGTGTAGCCTCAAAAGAGAACCCAAAGGAGAATTTTCTTTCCTCAAAATTTTTCATAAAATCACGTTTTAAGGAAATCCCGCACCGTGCGAAATTATCTTGTTTTTCCTAAAAAACACGTTGTAACTCAAAAAGCTTTCAAAAGATAAGGCACAGGAGAGTTTTCTCGCGAAAGAATATGTAAGGATACCACGTTATAAGGAAATACAGTTTTGCAGAGTAAAGACTTATATGTACGTTTTGGAAACACTTTAGGAGAAGAAATAACGCATCATACAAAATTAGCTTGTATCTCCTAAACTACACGTTGTAACTCGAAAAGAAATGGTGTGGTGTGTACGTCTAAACGTGTAGCCTCAAAAGAGAACCCAAAGGAGGATTTTCTTTCCTCAAAATTTTTAAGAAAGTCATGTTTTAAGGAATGCACAGGAGAGTTTTCTCTGGAAAGAATATGTAAGAATACCACGTTATAAGGAAATACAGTTTTGCAGAGTAAAGACAAATACGTACATATTGGAAACACTTTTCGAGAAGAAATAACGCATCAAACAAAATTAGCTTCTATCTCCAAAACTACACGTTGTAACTCGAAAAGAATTGGTGTGGCGTGTACGTCTAAACGTGTAGCCTCAGGAGAGAACCCGAAGGAGAATTTTCTTACGTCATAATTTTTCAGAAAATCACGGTTTAAGGAAATCCCGCATCATGCGAAATTATCTTGTTTTTCCTAAACCACACATTGTAACTTGAAAAGCTTTCGTGTTGTGTGTACAAAATTAGCTTGTATCTCCTAAACTACACGTTCTAACTCGAAAAGCATTGGTGTAGCGTTTACATCTAAACGTATAGCCTCAAAAGAGAACCCAAATGAGAATTTTCTTTCCTCAAAATTTTTCAGAAAATCACATTTTAAGGAAATCCCGCATCGTGCAAAATTTTCTTGTTTTTCCTAAACAACACGTTGTAACTTTCGTGTTGTGTGTATGTCTAAGTGTATAGCCTCAAAAGAGAAAGTACAGGAGAGTTTTTTCTCGAAAGAATGTGTAAGAATACCACGTTATAAGCAAATACAGTTTGCAGATTAAAGACAAATACATACGCATTGGAAACACTTTACGAGGAGAAATAATGCATGTAGCCTCAAAAGAGATCCCAAAGGAGAATTCTCTTTCATCAAAATTTTTCAGAAAATCACATATTAAGGAAATCCAGCATCGTGCGAAATTATCTGGTTTTTCCTAAACAACACGTTGTAAATCGATAAGCTTTTGTGTTGCGTGTATGTCTAAATGAGTAGCCTCAAAAAAGTAGGCACAGGAGAGTTTTCTCTCGAAAGAATATGTAAGAATACCACATTATAAGGAAATACAGTTTTGCAGAGTAAAGACATATACGTATGTTTTGGAAACACTTTACGAGAAGAAATAACGCATCGTACAAAATTAGATTTTATCTCCTAAACTACACGTTCTAACTCGAAAAGAATTGGTGTAGCGTGTCCCTCTAAACGTGTAGCCTCAAAAGGGAACACAAAGGAGAATTTTCTTTCGTCAAAATTTTTCAGAAAATCACGTTTTAAGGAAATCCCGCATCTTGCGAAATTATCTTGTTTTTCCTAAACAACACATTGTAACTCGAAACGCTTTCGTGTAGCTTGTATGTCTAAGTGTGTATCCTCAAAAGAGAAAGCATAGGAGAGTTTTCTATCAAAAGAATATGAAAGAATACCACGTTATAAGGAAATACAGTTTTGCAGAGTAAAGACAAATACATACGTATTGGAAACACTTTACGAGAAGAAATAACGCATCGTACAAAATTAGCTTGTATCTCCAAAACTACACTTTGTAACTCAAAAAGAATTGGTGTGGCGTGTACGACTAAACGTGTAGCCTCAAAAGAGAACCCAAAGGAGAATTTTCTTTCGTCAAATTTTTCAAAAAATCACGTTTTAAGGAAATCATGCATCGTGCGAAATTATCTTGTTTTTCCTAAACAACACGTTGTAACAAAAAAAGCTTTCGTGTTGCGTGTATGTCTAAGTGTGTAGCCTCAAAAGAGAAGGCACAGGAGAGTTTTCTCTCGAAAGAATATGTAAGAATACCACGTTATAAGGAAATACAGTTTTGCAGAGTAAAGACTTATATGTACGTTTTGGAAACACTTTAGGAGAAGAAATAACGCATCGTAAAAAATTAGCTTGTATCTCCTAAACTACACGTTGTAACTCGAAAAGAGATGGTGTGGCGTGTACGTCTAAACGTGTAGCATCAAAAGAGAACCCAAAAAAGGATTTTTTCCTCAAAATTTTTAAGAAAATCACATTTTATGGAAATCCTTCATCCTGCGAAATTATCTTGTTTTTCCTAAACAACACGTTGTAACTCGAAGAGCTTTCGTGTTCCGTGTATGTCTAAGTGTGTAGTCTCAAAAGAGAAGGCACAGGAGAGTTTTCACTGGAAAGAATATGTAAGAATACCACGTTATAAGGAAATACAGTTTTGCAGAGTAAAGACAAATAAGTACGTATTGGAAACACTTTACGAGAAGAAATAACGCATCGTAAAAAATTAGCTTCTATCTCCAAAACTACACGTTGTAACTCGAAAAGAATTGGTGTGGCGTGTACGTCTAAACGTGTAGCCTCAAAATAGAACCCAAAGGAGAATTTTCTTACGTCAAATTTTTTCAGAAAATCACGTTTTAAGGAAATCCCGCATCTTGCGAAATTATCTTGTTTTTCCTAAACAACACGTTGTAACTCGAAAAGCTTTTGTGTTGCGTGTATGTCTAAGAGTGTAGCCTCAAAAATGAAGGTACAGGAGAGATTTCTCTCGAAAGAATATGTAAGAATACCACGTTATAAGGAAATACAGTTTTGCAGAGTAAAGACATATAAGTACGTTTTGGAAACACTTTACGAGAAGAAATAATGCATAGTATAAAATTAGCTTGTATCTCCTAAACTACACGTTGTAACTCGAATAGAATTGGTGTGGTGTGTAAGTCTTAATGTGTAGCCTCAAAAGAGAACCCAAAGGAGAATTTTCTTTCTTCAAAATTTTTCAGAAAATCACGGTTTAAGGAAATCCCGCTTCATGCGAAATTATCTTGTTTTTCCTAAACAACACATTGTAACTCGAAAAGCTTTCGTGTTGCGTGTATGTTTAAGTGTGTAGCCTAAAAAGAGAAGGCACAGGAGAGTTTTCTCTCGAAAGAATATGAAAGAATACCACGTTATAAGGAAGTACAGTTTTGCAGATTAAAGACATATATGTAAGTTTTGGAAACACTTTAAAAGAAGAAATAATGCATCGTACAAAATTAGCTTGTATCTCCTAAACTACACGTTCTAACTCGAAAAGAATTGGTGTAGCGTGTACATCTAAACGTGTAGCCTCAAAAGAGAACCCAAATGAGAATTTTCTTTCGTCAAAATTTTTCAGAAAATCACGTTTAAAGGAAATCCCGCATCGTGCGAAATTATCTTGTTTTTCTTAACAACACGTTGTAACTCGAAAAGTTTTCGTGTTGCGTGTATGTCTATGTGTATCGCCTCAAAAGAAAAAGCACAGGAGAGTTTTTTCTCGAAAGAATATGTAAGAATACCACGTTATAAGCAAATACAGTTTTGCAGATTAAAGACAAATACATACGCATTGGAAACACTTTACAAGAAGAAATAACGCATGGTACAAGATTAGCTTGTATCTCCAAAACTACACGTTGTAACTCGAAAAGAATTGGTGTGGCCTGTACGTATAAATGTGTAGCCTCAAAAGAGAACCCAAAGGAGAATTTTCTTTCGTCAAATTTTTAAAAAAATCACGTTTTAAGGAAATCCTGCATCTTACGAAATTATCTTGTTTTTCCTAAACAACAAGTTGTAACTCAAAAAGCTTTCGTGTTGCGTGTATGTCTAAGAGTGTAGACTCAAAAGAGAAGGCACAGGAGAGTTTTCTCTCGAAAGAATATGTAAGAATACCACGTTATAAGGAAAAAGAGTTTTGCAGAGTAAAGACAAATAGGTACGTATTGGAAAAACTTTAGGAGAAGAAATAAGGCATCGTATAATATTAGCTTGTATTTCCAAAACTACACGTTGTAACTCGAAACGAATTGGTGTGGTGTGTATGTCTAAACGTGTACCCTCAAGCCGGGCGTGGTGGCACACGCCTGTAATCCCAGCACTTGGAAGGCAGGGGCAGGCAGATTTCTGAGTTCAAGGCCAGCCTGGTCTACGGAGTGAGTTCCAGGACAGCCAGGGCTACACAGAGAAACCCCGTCTCAAAAAAACAAAAATAAATAAATAAATAAATAAATAAATAAATAAATAAATAAATAAACGTGTAGCCTCAAAAGAGAACCGAATGGAGAATTTCCTTTCGTCAAAAGTTTTCAGAAAATCACGTTTTAAGGAAAACCCGCATCGTGCGAAATTAACTTTTTTTTTCCTAAACAACACGTTGTAACTCGAAAAGCTTTTGTGTTGCGTGTATGTCTAAGTGTGTAGCCTCAAAAATGAAGGTACAGGAGAGATTTCTCTCGAAAGAATATGTAAGAATACCACGTTATAAGGAAATACAGTTTTGCAGAGTAAAGACATATAAGTACGTTTTGGAAACACTTTACAAGAAGAAATAATGCATCATACAAAATTAGCTTGTATCTCCAAAACTACACGTTGTAACTCGAAAAGAATTGGTGTGGCCTGTACGTATAAACGTATAGCCTCAAAAGAGAACCGAAAGGAGAATTTTCTTTCGTCAAATTTTTCAAAAAATCACGTTTTAAGGAAATCCTGCATCGTGCGAAATTATCTTGTTTTTCCTAAACAACACGTTGTAACTCAAAAAGCTTTCGTGTTGCGTGTATGTCTAAGTGTGTAGCCTCAAAAGAGAAGGCACAGGAGAGTTTTCTCTCGAAAGAATATGTAAGAATACCACGTTATAAGGAAATAGAGTTTTGCAGAGTAAAGACAAATAGGTACATACTGGAAACACTTTAGGAGAAGTAATAACGCATCGTACAATATTAGCTTGTATTTCCAAAACTACACTTTGTAACTCGAAACGAATTGGTGTGGCGTGTGCGTATAAACGTGTACCCTCAAGCCGGTCGTGGTGGCACACGCCTGTAATCCCAGCACTTGGGAGCCAGGGGCAGGCATATTTCTGAGTTCAAGGCCAGGCTGGTCTACAGAGTGAGTTCCAGGACAGACAGGGCTACACAGAGAAACCCTGTCTCAAAAAACCAAAAATAAATAAATAAATAAACGTGTAGCCTCAAAAGAGAACACCAAGGAGAATTTTCTTTCGTCAAAATTTTTCAGAAAATCACGTTTTAAGGAAATCCCGCATCATGCGAAAATATCTTGTTTTTCCTAAACAACACGTTGTAACTCGAAAAGCTTTCGTGTAGCTTGTATGTCTAAGTGTGTAGCCTCAAAAGAGCAAGCATAGGAGAGTTTTCTATCAAAAGAATATGAAAGAATACCACGATATAAGGAAATACAGTTTTGCAGAGAAAAGACAAATACGTACGTATTGGAAACACTTTACGAGAAGAAATAATGCATCGTAAAAAATTAGCTTGTATCTCCAAAACTACACTTTGTAACTCGAAAAGAATTGGTGTGGCGTGTACGACTAAACGTGTAGCCTCAAAAGAGAACCCAAAGGAGAATTTTCTTTCGTCAAAATTTTCAAAAAATCACGTTTTAAGGAAATTATGCATCGTGCGAAATTATCTTGTTTTTCCTAAACAACAGGTTGTATCTCAAAAAGCTTTCATGATGCGTGTATGTCTAAGTGTGTAGCCTCAAAAGAGAAGGCACAGGAGAGTTTGCTCTCGAAAGAATATGTAAGAATACCACGTTATAAGGAAATACAGTTTTGCAGAGTAAACACTTATATGTACGTTATGGAAACACTTTAGGAGAAGAAATAACGCATCGTAAAAAATTAGCTTGTATCTCCTAAACTACACGTTGTAACTCGAAAAGAAATGGTGTGGCGTGTACGTCTAAACGTGTAGCCTCAAAAGAGAACCCAAAGGAGGATTTTCTTTCCTCAAAAATTTTAAGAAAATCACATTTTAAGGAAATCCGGCATCGTGCGAAATTATCTTGTTTTTCCTAAACAACACGTTGTAACTCGAAAAGCTTTCGTGTTGCGTGTATGTCTAAGTGTGTAGCCTCAAAAGAGAAGGCACAGGAGAGTTTTCTCTGGAAAGAATATGTAAGAATACCACGTTATAAGGAAATACAGTTTTGCAGAGTAAAGACAAATACGTACGTATTGGAAACACTTTAAGAGAAGAAATAACGCATCTTACAAAATTAGCTTCTATCTCCAAAACTACACGTTGTAACTCGAAAAGAATTGGTGTGGCGTGTACGTCTAAACGTGTAGCCTCAAAATAGAACCCAAAGGAGAATTTTCTTACGTCAAAATTTTTCAGAAAATCACGTTTTAAGGAAATCCCGCATCGTGCGAAATTATCTTTTTTTTCCTAAACAACACGTTGTAACTCGAAAAGCTTTTGTGTTGCGTGTATGTCTAAGTGTGTAGCCTCAAAAATGAAGGTACAGGAGAGATTTCTCTCGAAAGAATATGTAAGAATACCACGTTATAAGGAATTACAGTTTTGCAGAGTAAAGACATATAAGTACGTTTTGGAAACACTTTACGAGAAGAAATAATGCATAGTACAAAATTAGCTTGTATCTCCTAAACTACACGTTGTAACTCGAAAAGAATTGGTGTGGCGTGTAAGTCTTAACGTGTAGCCTCAAAAGAGAACCCAAAGGAGAATTTTCTTTCTTCAAAATTTTTCAGAAAATCACAGTTTAAGGAAATCTTGCATCATGCGAAATTATCTTGTTTTTCCTAAACAAGACATTGTAACTTGAAAAGCTTTCGTGTTGCGTGTATGTTTAAGTGTGTAGCCTCAAAAGAGAAGGCACAGGAGAGTTTTCTCTCGAAAGAATATGTAAGAATACCACGTTATAAGGAAGTACAGTTTTGCAGATTAAAGACATATATGTAAGTTTTGGAAACACTTTAAAAGAAGAAATCATGCATCGTACAAAATTAGCTTGTATCTCCTAAACTACACGTTCTAACTCGAAAAGAATTGGTGTAGCTTGTATATATAAACGTGTATCCTCAAAAGAGAACCCAAATGAGAATTTTCTTTCGTCAAAATTTTTCAGAAAATCACGTTTTAAGGAAATCCCGCATCGTGCGAAATTATCTTATTTTTCCTAAACAACACGTTGTAACTCGAAAAGCTTTAGTGTTGCGTGTATGTCTAAGTGTATCGCCTCAAAAAAGAAGACACAGGAGAGTTTTCTCTCGAAAGAATATGTAAGAATACCACGTTATAAGCAAATACAGTTTTGCAGATTAAAGACAAATACATACGCATTGGAAACACTTTACCATAAGAAATAACGCATGGTAACAAATTAGCTTGTATCTCCCAAACTACACGTTGTAACTCGAAAAGAATTGGTGTGGCCTGTACGTATAAACGTGTAGCCTCAAAAGAGAACCCAAAGGAGAATTTTCTTTCGTCAAATTTTTCAAAAAATCACGTTTAAGGAAATCCTGCATCTTACGAAATTATCTTGTTTTTCCTAAACAACACGTTGTAGCTTTCGTGTTGCGTGTATGTCTAAGTGTGTAGACTCAAAAGAGAAGGCACAGGAGAGTTTTCTCTCGAAAGAATATGTAAGAATACCACGTTATAAGGAAATAGAGTTTTGCAGAGTAAAGACAAATAGGTACGTAATGGAAACACTTTAGGAGAAGAAATAAGTCATCTTACAATATTAGCTTGTATTTCCAAAACTACACGTTGTAACTCAGAACGAATTGGTGTGTTGTGTACGTCTAAACGTGTACCCTCAAGCCGGGCGTGGTGGCACACGCCTGTAATCCCAGCACTTGGGAGGCAGGGGCAGGCAGATTTCTGAGTTCAAGGCCAGCCTGATCTACAGAGTGAGTTCCAGGACAGACAGGGATACACA
Source organism: Apodemus sylvaticus (assembly GCF_947179515.1). Classification (NCBI taxonomy): domain Eukaryota; kingdom Metazoa; phylum Chordata; class Mammalia; order Rodentia; family Muridae; genus Apodemus; species Apodemus sylvaticus. The sequence continues at coordinate 64,205,162 of NC_067491.1, read as the reverse complement.
GAGAAACCCTGTCTCAAAAAACCAAAAATAAATAAATAAATAAATAAATAAATAAATAAATAAATAAATAAATAAATAAACGTGTAGCCTCAAAAGAGAACCCAAAGGAGAATTTTCTTTCGACAAAAGTTTTCAGAAAATCACGTTTTAAGGAAATCCCGCATCCTGCGAAATTATCTTTTTTTTCCTAAACAACACGTTGTAACTCGAAAAGCGTTTGTGTTGCGTGTATGTCTAAGTGTGTAGCCTCAAAAATGAAGGTACAGGAGAGATTTCTCTCGAAAGAATATGTAAGAATACCACGTTATAAGGAAATACAGTTTTGCAGAGTAAAGACATATAAGTACGTTTTGGAAACACTTTACAAGAAGAAATAATGCATCGTACAAAATTAGCTTTTATCTCCAAAACTACACGTTGTAACTCGAAAAGAATTGGTGTGGCCTGTACGTATAAACGTGTAGCCTCAAAAGAGAAACCAAAGGAGAATTTTCTTTCGTCAAATTTTTCAAAAAATCACGTTTTAAGGAAATCATGCATCGTGCGAAATTATCTTGTTTTTCCTAAACAACACGTTGTAACTCAAAAAGCTTTCGTGTTGCGTGTATGTCTAAGTGTGTAGCCTCAAAAGAGAAGGCACAGGAGAGTTTTCTCTCGAAAGAATATGTAAGAATACCACGTTATAAGGAAATAGAGTTTTGCAGAGTAAAGACAAATAGGTACATACTGGAAACACTTTAGGAGAAGAAATAACGCATCGTACAATATTAGCTTGTATTTCCAAAACTACACTTTGTAACTCGAAACGAATTGGTGTGGCATGTACGTATAAACGTGTACCCTCAAGCCGGTCGTGGTGGCACACGCCTGTAATCCCAGCACTTGGGAGCCAGGGGCAGGCATATTTCTGAGTTCAAGGCCAGCCTGGTCTACAGAGTGAGTTCCAGGACAGACAGGGCTACACAGAGAAACCCTGTCTCAAAAAACCAAAAATAAATAAATAAATAAACGTGTAGCCTCAAAAGAGAACACCAAGGAGAATTTTCTTTCGTCAAAATTTTTCAGAAAATCACGTTTTAAGGAAATCACGCATCATGCGAAAATATCTTGTTTTTCCTAAACAACACGTTGTAACTCGAAAAGCTTTCGTGTAGCTTGTATGTCTAAGTGTGTAGCCTCAAAAGAGCAAGCATAGGAGAGTTTTCTATCAAAAGAATATGAAAGAATACCACGTTATAAGGAAATACAGTTTTGCAGAGAAAAGACAAATACGTACGTATTGGAAACACTTTACGAGAAGAAATAACGCTTCGTACAAAATTAGCTTGTATCTCCAAAACTACACTTTGTAACTCGAAAAGAATTGGTGTGGCGTGTATGACTAAACGTGTAGCCTCAAAAGAGAACCCAAAGGAGAATTTTCTTTCGTCAAAATTTTCAAAAAATCACGTTTTAAGGAAATCATGCATCGTGCGAAATTATCTTGTTTTTCCTAAACAACACATTGTAACTCAAAAAGCTTTCGTGTTGCGTGTATGTCTAAGTGTGTAGCCTCAAAAGAGAAGGCACAGGAGAGTTTGCTCTCGAAAGAATATGCAAGAATACCACGTTATAAGGAAATACAATTTTGCAGAGTAAAGACTTATATGTACGTTTTGGAAACACTTTAGGAGAAGAAATAACGCATCATAAAAAATTAGCTTGTATCTCATAAACTACACGTTGTAACTCGAAAAGAAATAGTGTGGCGTGTACGTCTAAATGTGTAGCCTCAAAAGAGAACCCAAAGGAGGAATTTCTTTCCTCAAAATTTTTAAGAAAATCACATTTTAAGGAAATCCTTCATCCTGCGAAATTATCTTGTTTTTCCTAAACAACACGTTGTAACTCGAAAAGCTTTCGTGTTGCTTGTATGTCTAAGTGTGTAGCCTCAAAAGAGAAGGCACAGGAGAGTTTTCTCTTGAAAGAATATGTAAGAATACCACGTTATAAGGAAATACAGTTTTGCAGAGTAAAGACAAATACGTACGTATTGGAAACACTTTACGAGAAGAAATAACGCATCTTACAAAATTAGCTTCTATCTCCAAAACTACACGTTGTAACTCGAAAAGAATTGGTGTGGCGTGTACGTCTAAACGTGTAGCCTCAAAATAGAACCCAGAGGATAATTTTCTTACGTCAAAATTTTTCAGAAAATCACGTTTTAAGGAAATCCCGCATCGTGCGAAATTATCTTGTTTTTCCTAAACAACATGTTGTAACTCGAAAAGCTTTTGTGTTGCGTGTATGTCTAAGTGTGTAGCCTAAAAAATGAAGGTACAGGAGAGATTTCTCTCGAAAGAATATGTAATAATACCACGTTATAAGGAAATACAGTTTTGCAGAGTAAAGACATATAAGTACGTTTTGGAAACACTTTACGAGAAGAAATAATGCATAGAACAAAATTAGCTTGTATCTCCTAAACTACACGGTGTAACTCAAAAAGAATTGGTGTGGCGTGTACGACTAAACGTGTAGCCTCAAAAGAGAACCCAAAGGAGAATTTTCTTTCGTCAAAATTTTCAAAAAATCACGTTTTAAGGAAATCATTCATCGTGCGAAATTATCTTGTTTTTCCTAAACAACACATTGTAACTCAAAAAGCTTTCATGTTGCGTGTATGTCTAAGTGTGTAGCCTCAAAAGAGAAGGCACAGGAGAGTTTGCTCTCGAAAGAATATGCAAGAATACCACGTTATAAGGAAATACAATTTTGCAGAGTAAAGACTTATATGTACGTTTTGGAAACACTTTAGGAGAAGAAATAACGCATCGTAAAAAATTAGCTTGTATCTCATAAACTACAAGTTGTAACCCGAAAAGAAATAGTGTGTCGTGTACGTCTAAACGTGTAGCCTCAAACGAGAACCCAAAGGAGGAATTTCTTTCCTCAAAATTTTTAAGAAAATCACATTTTAAGGAAATCCTTCATCCTGCGAAATTATCTTGTTTTTCCTAAACAACACGTTGTAACTCGAAAAGCTTTTGTGTTGCTTGTATGTCTAAGTGTGTAGCCTCAAAAGAGAAGGCACAGGAGAGTTTTCTCTGGAAAGAATATGTAAGAATACCACGTTATAAGGAAATACAGTTTTGCAGAGTAAAGACAAATACGTACGTATTGGAAACACTTTACGAGAAGAAATAACGCATCTTACAAAATTAGCTTCTATCTCCAAAACTACACGTTGTAATTCGAAAAGAATTGGTGTGGCGTGTACGTCTAAACGTGTAGCCTCAAAATAGAACCCAGAGGATAATTTTCTTACGTCAAAATTTTTCAGAAAATCACGTTTTAAGGAAATCCCGCATCGTGCGAAATTATCTTGTTTTTCCTAAACAATATGTTGTAACTCGAAAAGCTTTTGTCTTGCGTGTATGTCTAAGTGTGTAGCCTCAAAAATGAAGGTACAGGAGAGATTTCTCTCGAAAGAATATGTAATAATACCAGTTATAAGGAAATACAGTTTTGCAGAGTAAAGACATATAAGTACGTTTTGGAAACACTTTACGAGAAGAAATAATGCATAGAACAAAATTAGCTTGTATCTCCTAAACTACACGTTGTAACTCGAAAAGAATTGGTGTGGCGTGTAAGTCTTAACGTGTAGCCTCAAAAGAGAATCCAAAGGAGAATTTTCTTTCCTCAAAAATTTTCAGAAAATCACGGTTTAAGGAAATCCCGCATCATGCGAAATTATCTTGTTTTTCCTAAACAACACATTGTAACTTGAAAAGCTTTCGTGTTGCGTGTATGTTTAAGTGTGTAGCCTCAAAAGAGAAGGCACAGGAGAGTTTTCTCTCGAAAGAAAATGTAAGAATACCACGTTATAAGGAAGTACAGTTTTGCAGATTAAAGACATATATGTAAGTTTTGGAAACACTTTAAAAGAAGAAATAATGCATCGTACAAAATTAGCTTGTATCTCCTAAACTACACGTTCTAACTCGAAAAGAATTGGTGTAGCGTGTACATCTAAACGTGTATCCTCAAAAGAGAACCCAAATGAGAATTTTCTTTCGTCAAAATTTTTCAGAAAATCATGTTTTAAGGAAATCCCGCATCGTGCGAAATTATCTTGTTTTTCCTAAACAACACGTTGTAACTCGAAAAGCTTTCGTGTTGCATGTATGTCTAAGTGTATCGCCTCAAAAGAGAAACACAGGAGAGTTTTTTCTCGAAAGAATATGTAAGAATACCACGTTATAAGCAAATACAGTTTTGCAGATTAAAGACAAATACATACGCATTGGAAACACTTTACGAGAAGAAATAATGCATAGTACAAAATTAGCTTTTATCTCCAAAACTACACGTTGTAACTCGAAAAGAATTGGTGTGGCCTGTACGTATAAACGTGTAGCCTCAAAAGGGAACCCAAAGGAGAATTTTCTTTCGTCAGTTTTTTCAAAAAATCACGTTTTAAGGAAATCCTGCATCTTACGAAATTATCTTGTTTTTCATAAACAACACGTTGTAACTCAAAAAACTTTCGTGTTGCGTGTATGTCTAAGTGTGTAGCCTCAAAAGAGAAGGCACAGGAGAGTTTTCTCTCGAAAGAATATGTAAGAATACCACGTTATAAGGAAATACAGTTTTGCAGAGTAAAGACAAATAGGTATGTATTATAAACACTTTAGGAGAAGAAATAACGCATCGTACAATATTAGCTTGTATTTCCAAAACTACAAGTTGTAACTCTAAACGAATTGGTGTGCTGTGTACGTCTAAACGTGTACCCTCAAGCCGGGCGTGGTGGCGCACGCCTGTAATCCCAGCACTTGGGAGGCAGGGGCAGGCAGATTTCTGAGTTCAAGGCCAGCCTGGTCTACAGAGTGAGTTCCAGGACAGCCAGGGCTACACAGAGAAACCCTGTTTCAAAAAACCAAAAATAAATAAATAAATAAATAAATAAATAAATAAATGAACGTGTAGCCTCAAAAGAGAACCCAAAAGAGAATTTTCTTTCGTCAAAATTTTTCAGAAAATCACGTTTTAAGGAAATCCAGCATCGTGCGAAATTATCTTTTTTTTCCTAAACAACACGTTGTAACTCGAAAAGCTTTAGTGTTGCGTGTATGTCTAAGTGTGTAGCCTCAAAAAAGAAGGCACAGGAGTGTTTTCTCTCGAAAGAATATGTAGGAATACCACGTTATAAGGAAATACAATTTTGCAGAGAAAAGATAAAAACGTACATATTGGAAACACTTTATTTGAAGAAATAACGCATGGTAACAAATTTGCTTATATCTCCTAAACTACACGTTGTAACTTGAAAAGAATTGGTGTGGCGTGTACGTCTAAACATGTAGCCTCAAAAGAGATCCCAAAGGAGAATTCTCTTTCATCAAAATTTTTCAGAAAATCACGTATTAAAGAAATCCAGCATCGTGCGAAATTATCTGGTTTTTCCTAAACAACAGGTTTTAACTCGAAAAGCTTTCGTGTTGCGTGTATGTCTAAGTGTATCACCTCAAAAGAGAAAACACAGGAGAGTTTTTTCTCGAAAGAATATGTAAGAATACCACGTTATAAGCAAATACAGTTTTGCAGATTAAAGACACATACATACGCATTGGAAACACTTTACGAGAAGAAATAATGCATAGTACAAAATTAGCTTGTATCTCCAAAACTACACGTTGTAACTCGAAAAGAATTGGTGTGGCGTGTACGTATAAACATGTAGCCTCAAAAGAGAACCCAAAGGAGAATTTTCTTTCGTCAAATTTTTCAAAAATACACGTTTTAAGGAAATCTTGCATCTTACGAAATTATCTTGTTTTTCCTAAACAACAAGTTGTAACTCAAAAAGCTTTCGTGTTGCATGTATGTCTAAGTGTGTAGCCTCAAAAGAGAATGCACAGGAGAGTTTTCTCTCGAAAGAATATGTAAGAATACCACGTTATTAGGAAATAGAGTTTTGCTGAGTAAAGACAAATAGGTACGTATTGGAAACACTTTAGGAGAAGATATAACGCATCGTACAATATTAGCTTGTATTTCCAAAACTACACGTTGTAACTCGAAACGAATTGGTGTGGTGTGTATGTCTAAACGTGCACCCTCAAGCTGGGCGTGGTGGCGCACGCCTGTAATCCCAGCACTTGGGAGGCAGGGGCAGGCAGATTTCTTAGTTCAAGGCCAGCCTGGTCTACAGAGTGAGTTCCAGGTCAGCCAGGGCTACACAGGGAAACCCTGTCTCAAAAAACCAAATATAAATAAATAAATAAATAAATAAATAAATAAATAAATAAATAAATAAATGAACGTGTAGCCTCAAAAGAGAACCCAAATGAGAATTTTCTTTCGTCAAAATTTTTCAGAAAATCACGTTTTAAGGAAATCCCGCATCGTGGGAAATTATCTTGTTTTTCCTAAACAACACGTTGTAACTCGAAAAGCTTTCATGTTGCTTGTATGTCTAAGTGTATCGCCTCAAAAGAGAAAGCACAGGAGAGTTTTTTCTCGAAAGAATATGTAAGAATACCACGTTATAAGCAAATACAGTTTTGCAGATTAAAGACAAATACATACGCATTGGAAACACTTTACGAGAAGAAATAATGCATAGTACAAAATTAGCTTGTATCTCTAAAACTACACGTTGTAACTCGAAAAGAATTAGTGTGGCCTGTACGTATAAACGTGTAGCCTCAAAAGAGAACCCAAAGGAGAATTTTCTTTCGTCAATTTTTTCAAAAAATCACGTTTTTAAGAAATCCTGCACCTTACAAAATTATCTTGTTTTTCCTAAACAACACGTTGTAACTCAAAAAGCTTTCGTGTTGCGTGTATGTCTAAGTGTGTAGCCTCAAAAGAGAAGGCACAGGAGAGTTTTTTCTTGAAGGAATATGTAAGAATACCACGTTATAAGGAAATACAATTTTGCAGAGTAAAGACAAATAGGTACGTATTGGAAACACTTTAGGAGAAGAAATAACGCATCGTACAATATTAGCTTGTATTTCCAAAACTACACGTTGTAACTCGAAACGAATTGGTGTGGTGTGTACGTCTAAACGTGTACCCTCAAGCCGGGCGTGGTGGCGCACGACTGTAATCCCAGCACTTGGGAGACAGGGGCAGGCAGATTTCTGAGTTCAAGGCCAGCCTGGTCTACAGAGTGAGTTCCAGGACAGCCAGGGCTACACAGAGAAACCCTGTCTCAAAAAACCAAAAAATAAATAAATAAATAAATAAATAAATAAATAAATAATTAAATAAATAAATAAACAAACGTGTAGCCTCAAAAGAGAACCCAAAGGAGAATTTTATTTCGTCAAAATTTTTCAGAAAATCTCGTTTTAAGGAAATCCCGCATCGTGCGAAATTATCTTGTTTTTCCTAAACAACACGTTGTAACTCGAAAAGCTTTTGTGTTGCGTATATGTCTAATTGTGTAGCCTCAAAAAAGAAGGCATAGGAGAGTTTTCTCTCGAAAGAATATGTAAGACTACCACCTTATAAGGAAATAAAGTTTTGCATAGTAAAGACATATATGTAAGTTTTGGAAACACTTTATGAGAAGAAATAACACATCGTACAAAATAAGCTTGTATCTCCTAAACTACATGCTGTAACTTGAAAAGAATTGGTGTGGCATGTACGACTAAACGTGTAGCCTCAAAAAAGTACCCAAAGGAGAATTTTCTTTCGTCAAAATTTTTCAGAAAATCACGTTTTAAGGAAATCCAGCATCCTGCGAAAGTATCTTGTTTTTCCTAAACAACACGTTGTAACTCGAAAAGCTTTTGTGTTGCGTGTATGTCTAAGTGTGTAGCCTCAAAAGAGAAGGCACAGGAGAGTTTTCTCTCGAAAGAATATGTAAGATTACCACGTTATAAGGAAATACAGTTTTGCAGAGTAAAGACTAATACGTACGTATTGGAAACACTTTGCAAGAAGAAATAATGCATCATAAAAAATTAGCTTGTATCTCCAAAACTACACATTGTAACTCGAAAAGAATTGGTGTGGTCTGTACGTCTAAACGTGTAGCCTCAAAAGAGAACCGATAGGAGAATTATCTTTCGTCAAACTTTTTCAGAAAATCACGTTTTAAGGAAATCCCGCATCGTGGGAAATTATCTTGTTTTTCCTAAACAACACGTTGTAACTCGAAAATCTTTTGTGTTGTGTGTATGTCTAAGTGTGTAGCATCAAAAAAGAAGGCACAGGAGAGTTTTCTCCCGAAAGAATATGTAAGAATACCGTGTTATAAGGAAATACAGTTTTGCAGATTAAAGACATAAAAGTACGTTTAGGAAACACATTACGAGAAGAAATAAGGCATCGTAAAAAATTAGCTTGTATCTCCTAAACTACACGTTGTAACTTGAAAAGAATTTGTGTGGCGTGTACGTCTAAACGTGTAGCCTCAAAAGTGAACCCAAAGGAGAATTTTCTTTCGTCAAAATTTTACAGATAATCACGTTTTAAGGAAATAACGCATCGTGGGAAATTATCTTTTTTTTCCTAAACAACACGTTGTAACTCGAAAAGCTTTCGTGTAGCGTGTATGTCTAAGTGTGCAGCCTCAAAAGAGAAGGCATAGGAGAGTTTTTTATCGAAAGAATATGAAAGAATACCACGTTATAAGGAAATACAGTTTTGCAGACTAAAGACAAATAAGTACGTATTGGAAACACTTTACGAGAAGAAATAATGCATCGTACAATTTTAGCTTGTATCTCCTAAACTGCACGTTGTAACTCGAAAAGAATTGGTGTGGCGTGTATGTCTAAACGTGTAGCCTCAAATGAGAACCGAAAGGAGAATTTTCTTTCGTCAAAATTTTTCAGAAAATCACGTTTTAAGGAACCCGCATCGTTCGAAATTATCTGGTTTTTCCTAAACAACACATTGTAACTCGAAAAGCTTTTGTGTTGCGTGTATGTCTAAGTGTGTAGCCTCAATAAAAAAGGCACTGGAGAGTTTTCTCTCGAAAGAATATGTAAGAATACCACGTTATAAGGAAATACAGTTTTGCAGAGTAAAGACAAATACGTAGATATTAGAAACACTTTTCGAGAAGAAATAACGCATCTTACAAAATTAGCTTGTATCTCCTAAACTACATGTTGTAACTCGAAAAGAATTAGTGTGGCGTGTACGTCGAAACGTGTAGCCTCAAAAGAGAACCCAAAGGAGAATTTTCTTTCATCAATTTTTTTCCCGAAAATCACGTTTTAAGGAAATCCCGCATCATGCGAAATTATCTTGTTTTTCCTAAACAAAGACGTTGTAACTCGAAAAGCTTTCGGGTTGCATGTATGTCTAAGGGTGTAGCCTCAAAAGAGAAGGCACAGGAGAGTTTTCTCTCGAAAGAGTATGTAAGAATACCACGTTATATTGAAATACAGTTTTGCAGAGTAAAGACAAATACCTAGGTATTGGAAAAACTTTTCGAGAAGAAATAATGCATCTTACAAAATTAGCTTGTATCTCCTAAACTACACGTTGTAACTCGAAAAGAATTGGTGTGGCATGTACGTCTAATCATGTAGCCTCAAAAGAGCACCCAAAGGAGAATTTTCTTTCGTCAAAATTTTTCAGAAAATCACGTTTTAAGGAAATGCTGCATCGTGCGAAACTATCTTGTTTTTCCTAAACAACACGTTGTAACTCAAAAAGCTTTCGTGTAGCGTGTATGTCTAAGTGTGTAGCCTCAAAAGAGAAGGCATGGGAGAGTTTTCTATCGAAAGAATATGAAAGAATACCACGTTATAAGGAAATACAGTTTTGCAGAGTAATGACAAATAAGTACGTATTGGAAACACTTTACGAGAAGAAATAACGCATCGTACAAAATTAGCTTGTATCTCCAAAACTACACTTTGTAACTCGAAAATAATTGGTGTGGCGTGTACGTCTAAACGTGTAGCCTCAAAAGAGAATCCAAAGGAGAATTTTCTTTCGTCAAAATTTTTCAGAAAATCATGGTTTTAGGAAATCCAGCATCGTTCGATATTATCTTGTTTTTCCTAAACAACACGTTGTAACTCGAAAAGCTTTCGTGTTGCCTGTATGTTTATGTGTGTAGCCTCAAAAGAGAAGGCACAGGAGAGATTTCTCTCGAAAGAATATGTAAGAATACCACGTTATAAGGAAATACAGTTTTGCATAGTAAAGACATATATGTATGTTTTGGAAACACTTTATGAGAAGAAATAACACATCGTACAAAATTAGCTTGTATCTCCTAAACTACATGTTGTAACTTGAAAAGAATTGGTGTGGCGTGTACGTATAAACGTGTAGCCTAAAAAGAGAACCGATAGGAGAATTTTCTTTCGTCAAAATTTTTCAGAAAATCACGTTTTAAGGAAATCCCGCATTGTTCGAAATTATCTGGTTTTTCCTAAACAACACATTGTAACTCGAAAAGCTTTTGTGTTGCTTGTATGTCTAAGTGTGTAGCCTCAATAAAAAAGGCACTGGAGAGTTTTCTCTCGAAAGAATATGTAAGAATACCACGTTATAAGGAAATACAGTTTTACAGAGTAAAGACAAATATTTACTTATTGGAAACACTTTAGTAGAAGAAATAACGCATCGTAGAAAATTACCTTGTATCTCCAAAACTACACGTTGTAACTTGAAAAGAATTGGTGTGGCGTGTACGTCTAAACTTGTAGCCTTAAAAGAGAACGCCAAGGAGAATTTTCTTTCGTGAAAATTTTTCATAAAATCATGTTTTAAGGAAATCCCGCATCATGCGAAATTATATTGTTTTTCCTAAACAACACGTTGTAACTCGAAAAGCTTTTGTGTTGCGTGTATGTCTAAGTGTGTAGCTTCAAAAAAGTAGGCACAGGAGTTTTCTCTCGAAAGAATATGTAAGAATACCACGTTATAAGGAAATACAGTTTTGCAGAGTAAAGACATATATGTACGTTTTGGAAACACTTTACGAGAAGTAATAACGCTTCGTACAAAATTAGCTTGTATCTCCTAAACTACATGTTGTAACTCGGAAAGAATTGGTGTGGCGTGTACGACTAAACGTGTAGCCTCAAAAGAGAACCCAAAGGAGAATTTTCTTTCGTCAAAATTTTTCAGAAAATCACGTTTTTAGGAAATCCAGCGTCCTGCAAATTATCTTGTTTTTCCTAAACAACACGTTGTAACTCGAAAAGCTTTAGTGTTGCGTGTATGTCTAAGTGTGTAGCATCAAAAGAGAAGGCATAGGAGAGTTTTCTCTCGAAAGAATATGTAAGAATACCACGTTATAAGGAAATACAGTTTTGCAGAGTAAAGACTAATACGTACGTATTGGAAACACTTTAGGAGAAGAAATAATGCATCGTACAAAATTAGCTTGTATCTCCAAAACTAAACGTTGTAACTTGAAAAGAATTGGTGTGGCATGTACGTCTAAACGTGTAGCCTTAAAAGAGAACCCCAAGGAGAATTTTCTTTCGTCAAAATTTTTCAGAAAATCACGTTTTAAGGAAATCCCGCATCGTGAGAAATTATCTTGTTTTTCCTAAACAACACGATGTAACTCGAAAAGCGTTTGTGTTGCGTGTATGTCTAAATGTGTAGCCTCAAAAAAGAAGGCACAGGAGAGTTTTCTCTCGAAAGAATATGTAATAATACCACGTTATAAGGAAATAGAGTTTTGCAGAGTTAAGACATATATGTACTTATTGGAAACACTTTACGAGAAGAAATAACGCATCGTACAAAATTAGCTTGTATCTCCTAAACTACATGTTGTAACTCGAAAAGAATTGGTGTGGCGTGTACGACTAAACGTGTAGCCTCAAAAGAGAACCCAAAGGAGAATTTTCTTTCGTCAAAATTTTTCAGAAAATCACGTTTTAAGGAAATCCAGCATCCTGCGAAAGTATCTTGTTTTTCCTAAACAACACGTTGTAACTCGAAAAGCTTTCTTGTTGCGTGTATGTCTAAGTGTGTATCCTCAAAAGAGAAGGCACAGGAGAGTTTTCTCTCGAAAGAATATGTAAGAATACCACGTTATAAGGAAATACAGTTTTGCAGAGTAAAGACTAATACGTACTTATTGGAAACACTTTAAAAGAAGAAATAATGCATCATACAAAATTAGCTTGTATCTCCAAAACTATACGTTGTAACTCGAAAAGAATTGGTGTGGCGTGTACGTCTAAGCGTGTAGCCTCAAAAGAGAACCGATAGGAAAATTATGGTTCGTCAAACTTTTTCAGAAAATCACGTTTTAAGGAAATCCCGCATCGTGGGAAATTATCTTGTTTTTCCTAAACAACACGTTGTAACTCGAAAATCTTTTGTGTTGTGTGTATGTCTAAATGTGTAGCATCAAAAAAGAAGGCACAGGAGAGTTTTCTCCCAAAAGAATATGTAAGAATACCATGTTATAAGGAAATACAGTTTTGCAGATTAAAGACATATACGTACGTTTAGGAAACACATTACGAGAAGAAATAAGGCATCGTAAAAAATTAGCTTGTATCTCCTAAACTACACGTTGTAACTTGAAAAGAATTTGTGTGGCGTGTACGTCTAAACGTGTAGCCTCAAAAGTGAACCCAAAGGAGAATTTTCTTTCGTCAAAATTTTACAGATAATCACGTTTTAAGGAAATCCCGCATCGTGGGAAATTATCTTGTTTTTCCTAAACAACACGTTGTAACTCGAAAACCTTTCGTGTAGCGTGTATGTCTAAGTGTGCAGCCTCAAAAGAGAAGGCATAGGAGAGTTTTCTATCGAAAGAATATGAAAGAATACCACGTTATAAGGAAATACAGTTTTGCAGACTAAAGACAAATAAGTACGTAAGGAAACACTTTACGAGAAGAAATAATTCATCGTACAAAATTAGCTTGTATCTCCTAAACTGCACGTTGTAACTCGAAAAGAATTGGTGTGGCGTGTATGTCTAAACGTGTAGCCTCAAATGAGAACCGAAAGGAGAATTTTCTTTCGTCAAAATTTTTCAGAAAATCACGTTTTAAGGAAATCCCGCATCGTTCGAAATTATCTAGTTTTTCCTAAACAACACATTGTAACTCGAAAAGCTTTTGTGTTGCATGAATGTCTAAGTGTGTAGCCTCAATAAAAAAGGCACTGGAGAGTTTTCTCTCGAAAGAATATGTAAGAATACCACGCTATAAGGAAATACAGTTTTGCAGAGTAAAGACAAATACGTAGATATTAGAAACACTTTTCGAGAAGAAATAACGCATCTTACAAAATTAGCTTGTATCTCCTAAACTACATGTTGTAACTCGAAAAGAATTAGTGTGGCGTGTACGTCGAAACGTGTAGCCTCAAAAGAGAACCCAAAGGAGAATTTTCTTTCGTCAAATTTTTTCCCGTAAATCACGTTTTAAGGAAATCCCGCATTGTGCGAAATTATCTTGTTTTTCCTAAACAAAGACGTTGTAACTCGAAAAGCTTTCGTGTAGCGTGTATGTCTAAGTGTGTACCCTCAAAAGAGAAGGCATAGGAGAGTTTTCTATCGAAAGAATATGAAAGAATACCACGTTATAAGGAAATACAGTTTTGCAGAGTAAAGACAAATATGTACGTATTGGAAACACTTTACGAGAAGAAATAATGCATCATACAAAATTAGCTTGTATCTCCAAAACTACACTTTGTAACTCGAAAAGTATTGGTGTGGCGTGTACATCTAAACGTGTAGCCTCAAAAGAGAACCCAAAGGAGAATTTTCTTTCGTCAAAATTTTTCAGAAAATCACGTTTTAAGGGAATCCCACATCATGCGAAATTATCTTGTTTTTCCTAAACAACACGTTGTAACTCGAAAAGCTTTTGTGTTGCGTGTATGTCTAAGTGTGTAGCCTCAAAAAAGAAGGTACAGGAGAGTTTTCTGTCGAAGGAATTTGTAAGAATACCACGTTATAAGGAAATACAATTTTGCAGAGAAAAGACATATACTTACGTTTTGGAAACACTTTACAAGAAGAAATAACGCATCGTACAAAATTAGCTTGTATCTCCTAAACTACACGTTGTAACTCGAAAAGAATTGGTGTGGCGTGTACGTCTTAATCTGTAGCCTCAAAAGAGAACCCAAAGGAGAATTTTCTTTCGTCAAACTTTTTCAGAAAATCACGGTTTTAGGAAATCCGGCATCGTGCGAAATTATCTTGTTTTTCCTAAACAACACGTTGTAATTCGAAAATCTTTCGTGTTGCCTGTATGTTTAAGTGTGTAGCCTCAAAAGGGAAGGTACAGGAGAGTTTTCTCAAGAAAGAATATGTAAGAATACCACGTTATAAAGAAATACAATTTTGCAGAGTAAAGACATATACGTACGTTTTGGAAACACTTTAGAAGAAGAAATAACGCATCGTACAAAATTAGCTTGTATCTCCTAAACTACACGTTCTAACTCGAAAAGAATTGGTGTAGCGTGTACATCTGAATGTGTAGACTCAAAGGAGAACCCAAATGAGAATTTTCTTTCGTCAAAATTTTTCAGAAAATCACGTTTTAAGGAAATACCGCATCGTGCGAAATTATCTTGTTTTTCCTAAACAACACGTTGTACCTCGAAAAGCTTTTGTGTTGAGTGTATGTCTAAATGTATAGCCTCAAAAGAGAAGGCACAGGAGAGTTTTTCTCGAAAGAATGTTTAAGAATACCACGTTATAAGTAAATACAATTTTGGAGATTAAAGACAAATACATACGCATTGGAAACACTTTACGAGAAGAAATAATGCATCGTAAAAATTAGCTTGTATCTCTAAAACTACACGTTGTAACTCGAAAAGAATTGGTGTGGCATGTACGTCTAAACGTGTAGCCTCAAAAGAGAATCCCAAGGAGCATTTTCTTTCGTCAAAATTTTTCAGAAAATCACGTTTTAAGGAAATCCCGCATCGTGCGAAATTATCTTGTTTTTCCTAAACAACACGATGTAACTCGAAAAGCTTTTGTGTTGCGTGTATGTCTAAGTGTGTAGCCTCAAAAGAGAAGGCACAGGAGAGTTTTCTCTCGAAAGAATATGTAATAATACCACGTTATAAGGAAATACAGTTTTGCAGAGTAAAGACTAATACGTACGTATTGGAAACACTTTGCAAGAAGAAATAATGCATCATAAAAAATTAGCTTGTATCTCCAAAACTACACATTGTAACTCGAAAAGAATTGGTGTGGTGTGTACGTCTAACGTGTAGCCTCAAAAGAGAACCGATAGGAGAATTATCTTTCGTCAAACTTTTTCAGAAAATCACGTTTTAAGGAAATCCCGCATCGTGGGAAATTATCTTGTTTTTCCTAAACAACACGTTGTAACTCGAAAATCTTTTGTGTTGTGTGTATGTCTAAATGTGTAGCATCAAAAAAGAAGGCACAGGAGAGTTTTCTCCCGAAAGAATATGTAAGAATACCATGTTATAAGGAAATACAGTTTTGCAGATTAAAGACATATACGTACGTTTAGGAAAAACATTACGAGAAGAAATAAGGCATCGTAAAAAATTAGCTTGTATCTCCTAAACTACACGTTGTAACTTGAAAAGAATTTGTGTGGCGTGTACGTCTAAACGTGTAGCCTCAAAAGTGAACCCAAAGGAGAATTTTCTTTCGTCAAAATTTTACAGATAATCACGTTTTAAGGAAATCCCGCATCGTGGGAAATTATCTTGTTTTTCCTAAACAACACGTTGTAACTCGAAAAGCTCTCGTGTAGCGTGTATGTCTAAGTGTGCAGCCTCAAAAGAGAAGGCATAGGAGAGTTTTCTATCGAAAGAATATGAAAGAATACCACGTTATAAGGAAATACAGTTTTGCAGACTAAAGACAAATAAGTACGTATTGGAAACACTTTACGAGAAGAAATAATGCATTGTACAAAATTAGCTTGTATCTCCTAGACTGCACGTTGTAACTCGAAAAGAATTGGTGTGGCGTGTATGTCTAAACGTGTAGCCTCAAATGAGAACCGAAAGGAGAATTTTCTTTCTTCAAAATTTTTCAGAAAATCACGTTTTAAGGAAATCCCGCATCGTTCGAAATTATCTAGTTTTTCCTAAACAACACATTGTAACTCGAAAAGCTTTTGTGTTGCGTGTATGTCTAAGTGTGTAGCCTCAACAAAAAAGGCACTGGAGAGTTTTCTCTCGAAAGAATATGTAAGAATACCACGTTATAAGGAAATACAGTTTTGCAGAGTAAAGACAAATACGTAGATATTAGAAACACTTTTCGAGAAGAAATAACGCATCTTACAAAATTAGCTTGTATCTCCTAAACTACATGTTGTAACTCGAAAAGAATTAGTGTGGCGTGTACGTCGAAACGTGTAGCCTCAAAAGAGAACCCAAAGGAGAATTTTCTTTCGTCAAATTTTTTCCCGAAAATCACGTTTTAAGGAAATCCCGCATCGTTCGAAATTATCTGGTTTTTCCTAAACAACACATTGTAACTCGAAAAGCTTTTGTGTTGCGTGTATGTCTAAGTGTGTAGCCTCAATAAAAAAGGCACTGGAGAGTTTTCTCTCGAAAGAATATGTAAGAATACCACGTTATAAGGAAATACAGTTTTGCAGAGTAAAGACAAATACGTAGATATTAGAAACACTTTTCGAGAAGAAATAACGCATCTTACAAAATTAGCTTGTATCTCCTAAACTACATGTTGTAACTCGAAAAGAATTAGTGTGGCGTGTACGTCGAAACGTGTAGCCTCAAAAGAGAACCCAAAGGAGAATTTTCTTTCATCAATTTTTTTCCCGAAAATCACGTTTTAAGGAAATCCCGCATCATGCGAAATTATCTTGTTTTTCCTAAACAAAGACGTTGTAACTCGAAAAGCTTTCGGGTTGCATGTATGTCTAAGGGTGTAGCCTCAAAAGAGAAGGCACAGGAGAGTTTTCTCTCGAAAGAGTATGTAAGAATACCACGTTATATTGAAATACAGTTTTGCAGAGTAAAGACAAATACCTAGGTATTGGAAAAACTTTTCGAGAAGAAATAATGCATCTTACAAAATTAGCTTGTATCTCCTAAACTACACGTTGTAACTCGAAAAGAATTGGTGTGGCATGTACGTCTAATCATGTAGCCTCAAAAGAGCACCCAAAGGAGAATTTTCTTTCGTCAAAATTTTTCAGAAAATCACGTTTTAAGGAAATGCTGCATCGTGCGAAACTATCTTGTTTTTCCTAAACAACACGTTGTAACTCAAAAAGCTTTCGTGTAGCGTGTATGTCTAAGTGTGTAGCCACAAAAGAGAAGGCATGGGAGAGTTTTCTATCGAAAGAATATGAAAGAATACCACGTTATAAGGAAATACAGTTTTGCAGAGTAATGACAAATAAGTACGTATTGGAAACACTTTACGAGAAGAAATAACGCATCGTACAAAATTAGCTTGTATCTCCAAAACTACACTTTGTAACTCGAAAATAATTGGTGTGGCGTGTACGTCTAAACGTGTAGCCTCAAAAGAGAATCCAAAGGAGAATTTTCTTTCGTCAAAATTTTTCAGAAAATCATGGTTTTAGGAAATCCAGCATCGTTCGATATTATCTTGTTTTTCCTAAACAACACGTTGTAACTCGAAAAGCTTTCGTGTTGCCTGTATGTTTATGTGTGTAGCCTCAAAAGAGAAGGCACAGGAGAGATTTCTCTCGAAAGAATATGTAAGAATACCACGTTATAAGGAAATACAGTTTTGCATAGTAAAGACATATATGTATGTTTTGGAAACACTTTATGAGAAGAAATAACACATCGTACAAAATTAGCTTGTATCTCCTAAACTACATGTTGTAACTTGAAAAGAATTGGTGTGGCGTGTACGTATAAACGTGTAGCCTAAAAAGAGAACCGATAGGAGAATTTTCTTTCGTCAAAATTTTTCAGAAAATCACGTTTTAAGGAAATCCCGCATTGTTCGAAATTATCTGGTTTTTCCTAAACAACACATTGTAACTCGAAAAGCTTTTGTGTTGCTTGTATGTCTAAGTGTGTAGCCTCAATAAAAAAGGCACTGGAGAGTTTTCTCTCGAAAGAATATGTAAGAATACCACGTTATAAGGAAATACAGTTTTGCAGAGTAAAGACAAATACGTAGATATTAGAAACACTTTTCGAGAAGAAATAACGCATCTTACAAAATTAGCTTGTATCTCCTAAACTACATGTTGTAACTCGAAAAGAATTAGTGTGGCGTGTACGTCGAAACGTGTAGCCTCAAAAGAGAACCCAAAGGAGAATTTTCTTTCGTCAAATTTTTTCCCGAAAATCACGTTTTAAGGAAACCCCGCATCGTGCAAAATTATCTTGTTTTTCCTAAACAAAGACGTTGTAACTCGAAAAGCTTTCATGTTGCACGTATGTCTAAGGGTGTAGCCTCAAAAGAGAAGGCACAAGAGAGTTTTCTCTCGAAAACCACGTTTTATTGTAAGAATACCACGTTATATTGAAATACAGTTTTGCAGAGTAAAGACAAATACGTAGGTATTGGAAAAACTTTTCGAGAAGAAATAATGCATCTTACAAAATTAGCTTGTATCTCCTAAACTACACGCTGTAACTCGAAAAGAATTGGTGTGGCACGTACGTCTAATCGTGTAGCCTCAAAAGAGCACCCAAAGGTTAATTTTCTTTCGTCAAAATTTTTCAGAAAATCACGTTTTAAGGAAATGCTGCATCGTGCGAAATTATCTTGTTTTTCCTAAACAACACGTTGTAACTCAAAAAGCTTTCGTGTAGCGTGTATGTCTAAGTGTGTAGCCTCAAAAGAGAAGGCATGGGAGAGTTTTCTATCGAAAGAATATGAAAGAATACCACGTTATAAGGAAATACGGTTTTGCAGAGTAATGACAAATAAGTACGTATTGGAAACACTTTACGAGAAGAAATAACGCATCGTACAAAATTAGCTTATATCTCCAAAACTACACTTTGTAACTCGAAAATAATTGGTGTGGCGTGTACGTCTAAACGTGTAGCCTCAAAAGAGAACCCAAAGGAGAATTTTCTTTCGTCAAACATTTTCAGAAAATCACGGTTTTAGGAAATCCGGCATCATGCGAAATTATCTTGTTTTTCCTAAACAACACGTTGTAACTCGAAAAGCTTTCGTGTTGCCTGTATGTTTAAGTGTGTAGCCTCAAAAGAGAAGGCACAGGAAAGATTTCTCTCGAAAGAATATGTAAGAATACCACGTTATAAGGAAATACAGTTTTGCATAGTAAAGACATATATGTATGTTTTGGAAACACTTTATGAGAAAAAATAACACATCGTAAAAAATTAGCTTGTATCTCCTAAACTACACGTTGTAACTTGAAAAGAATTGGTGTGGCGTGTACGTATAAACGTGTAGCCTAAAAAGAGAACCGATAGGAGAATTTTCTTTGTTCAAAATCTTTCAGAAAATCACGTTTTAAAGAAATCCCGCATCGTGCGAAATTATCTTGTTTTTCTAAAACAACACGTTGTAACTCCAAAAGCTTTTGTGTTGCGTGTATGTCTAAGTTTGTAGCCTCAAAAAAGAAGGCACTGGAGAGTTTTCTCTCGAAAGAATATGTAAGAATACCACGTTATAAGGAAATACAGTTTTGCAGAGTAAAGACAAATATTTACTTATTGGAAACACTTTAGTAGAAGAAATAACGCATCGTAGAAAATTACCTTGTATCTCCAAAACTACACGTTGTAACTTGAAAAGAATTGGTGTGGCGTGTACGTCTAAACGTGTAGCCTTAAAAGAGAACGCCAAGGAGAATTTTCTTTCGTGAAAATTTTTCAGAAAATCACGTTTTAAGGAAATCCCGCATCATGCGAAATTATATTGTTTTTCCTAAACAACACGTTGTAACTCGAAAAGCTTTTGTGTTGCGTGTATGTCTAAGTGTGTAGCTTCAAAAAAGAAGGCACAGGAGAGTTTTCTCTCGAAAGAATATGTAAGAATACCACGTTATAAGGAAATACAGTTTTGCAGAGTAAAGACATATATGTACGTTTTGGAAACACTTTACGAGAAGTAATAACGCTTCGTACAAAATTAGCTTGTATCTCCTAAACTACATGTTGTAACTCGGAAAGAATTGGTGTGGCGTGTACGACTAAACGTGTAGCCTCAAAAGAGAACCCAAAGGAGAATTTTCTTTCGTCAAAATTTTTCAGAAAATCACGTTTTAAGGAAATCCAGCATCCAGCAAAAGTATCTTGTTTTTCCTAAACAACACGTTGTTACTCGAAAAGCTTTAGTGTTGCGTGGATGTCTAAGTGTGTAGCCTCAAAAGAGAAGGCATAGGAGAGTTTTCTCTCAAAAGAATATGTAAGAATACCACGTTATAAGGAAATACAGTTTTGTAGAGTAAAGACTAATACGTACGTATTGGAAACACTTTACGAGAAGAAATAACGCATCATACAAAATTAGCTTGTATCTCCAAAACTAAACGTTGTAACTTGAAAAGAATTGGTGTGGCGTGTACGTCTAAACGTGTAGCCTTAAAAGAGAACCCCAAGGAGAATTTTCTTTCGTCAAAATTTTTCAGAAAATCACGTTTTAAGGAAATCCCGCATCGTGAGAAATTATCTTGTTTTTCCTAAACAACACGATGTAACTCGAAAAGCTTTTGTGTTGCGTGTATGTCTAAGTGTGTAGCCTCAAAAAAGAAGGCACAGGAGAGTTTTCTCTTGAAAGAATATGTAATAATACCACGTTATAAGGAAATACAGTTTTGCAGAGTAAAGACATATATGTACTTATTGGAAACACTTTAGGAGAAGAAATAACGCATCGTACAAAATTAGCTTGTATCTCCTAAACTACATGTTGTAACTCGAAAAGAATTGGTGTGGCGTGTACGACTAAACGTGTAGCCTCAAAAGAGAACCCAAAGGAGAATTTTCTTTCGTCAAAATTTTTCAGAAAATCACGTTTTAAGGAAATCCAGCATCCTGCGAAAGTATCTTGTTTTTCCTAAACAACACGTTGTAACTCGAAAAGCTTTCTTGTTGCGTGTATGTCTAAGTGTGTATCCTCAAAAGAGAAGGCACAGGAGAGTTTTCTCTCGAAAGCATATGTAAGAATACCACGTTATAAGGAAATACAGTTTTGCAGAGTAAAGACTAATACGTACTTATTGGAAACACTTTAAAAGAAGAAATAATGCATCATACAAAATTAGCTTGTATCTCCAAAACTACACGTTGTAACTCGAAAAGAATTGGTGTGGCGTGTACATCTAAGCGTGTAGCCTCAAAAGAGTACCGATAGGAGAATTATCGTTCGTAAAAACTTTTTCAGAAAATCACGTTTTAAGGAAATCCCGCATCGTGGGAAATTATCTTGTTTTTCCTAAACAACACTTTGTAACTCGAAAATCTTTAGTGTTGTGTGTATGTCTAAATGTGTAGCATCAAAAAAGAAGGCACAGGAGAGTTTTCTCCCGAAAGAATACGTAAGAATACCATGTTATAAGGAAATACAGTTTTGCAGATTAAAGACATATACGTACGTTTAGGAAACACATTACGAGAAGAAATAAGGCATCGTAAAAAATTAGCTTGTATCTCCTAAACTACACGTTGTAACTTGAAAAGAATTTGTGTGGCGTGTACGTCTAAACGTGTAGCCTCAAAAGTGAACCCAAAGGAGAATTTTCTTTCGTCAAAATTTTACAGATAATCACGTTTTACGGAAATCCCTCATCGTGGGAAATTATCTTGTTTTTCCTAAACAACACGTTGTAACTCGAAAAGCTTTCGTGTAGCGTGTATGTCTAAGTGTGCAGCCTCAAAAGAGAAGGCATAGGAGAGTTTTCTATCGAAAGAATATGAAAGAATACCACGTTATAAGGAAATACAGTTTTGCAGACTAAAGACAAATAAGTACATATTGGAAACACTTTACGAGAAGAAATAATGCATCGTACAAAATTAGCTTGTATCTCCTAAACTGCACGTTGTAACTCGAAAAGAATTGGTGTGGCGTGTATGTCTAAACGTGTAGCCTCAAATGAGAACCGAAAGGAGAATTTTCTTTCGTCAAAATTTTTCAGAAAATCACGTTTTAAGGAAATCCCGCATCGTTCGAAATTATCTGGTTTTTCCTAAACAAAGACGTTGTAACTCGAAAAGCTTTCGTGTTGCATGTATGTCTAAGGGTGTAGCCTCAAAAGGGAAGGCACAGGAGAGTTTTCTCTCGAAAGAGTATGGAAGAATACCACGTTATATTGAAATACAGTTTTGCAGAGTAAAGACAAATACGTAGGTATTGGAAAAACTTTTCGAGAAGAAATAATGCATCTTACAAAATTAGCTTGTATATCCTAAACTACACGTTGTAACTCGAAAAGAATTGGTGTGGCATGTACGTCTAATCGTGTAGCCTCAAAAGAGCACCCAAAGGAGAATTTTCTTTCGTCAAAATTTTTCAGAAAATCACGTTTTAAGGAAATGCTGCATCGTGCGAAATTATCTTGTTTTGCCTAAACAACACGTTGTAACTCAAAAAGCTTTCGTGTAGCGTGTATGTCTAAGTGTGTAGCCTCAAAAGAGAAGGCATGGGAGAGTTTTCTATCGAAAGAATATGAAAGAATACCACGTTATAAGGAAATACAGTTTTGCAGAGTAATGACAAATAAGTACGTATTGGAAACACTTTACGAGAAGAAATAACGCATCGTACAAAATTAGCTTGTATCTCCAAAACTACACTTTGTAACTCGAAAATAATTGGTGTGGCGTGTACGTCTAAATGTGTAGCCTCAAAAGAGAACCCGAAGGAGAATTTTCTTTCGTCAAACTTTTTCAGAAAATCACGGTTTTAGGAAATCCGGCATCGTGCGAAATTATCTTGTTTTTCCTAAACAACACGTTGTAACTCGAAAAGCTTTCGTGTTGCCTGTATGTTTAAGTGTGTAGCCTCAAAAGAGAAGGCACAGGAGAGTTTTCTCTCGAAAGAATATGTAAGAATACCACGTTATAAGGAAATACAGTTTTGCCTAGTAAAGACATATATGTATGTTTTGGAAACACTTTATGAGAAGAAATAACACATCGTAAAAAATTAGCTTGTATCTCCTAAACTACACGTTGTAACTCGAAAAGAATTGGTGTGGCGTGTACGTATAAACGTGTAGCCTAAAAAGAGAACCGATAGGAGAATTTTCTTTGTTCAAAATCTTTCAGAAAATCACGTTTTAAAGAAATCCCGCATCGTGCGAAATTATCTTGTTTTTCCAAAACAACACGTTGTAACTCCAAAAGCTTTTGTGTTGCGTGTATGTCTAAGTTTGTAGCCTCAAAAAAGAAGGCACTGGAGAGTTTTCTCTCGAAAGAATATGTAAGAATACCACGTTATAAGGAAATACAGTTTTGCAGAGTAAAGACAAATATTTACTTATTGGAAACACTTTAGTAGAAGAAATAACGCATCGTAGAAAATTACCTTGTATCTCCAAAACTACACGTTGTAACTTGAAAAGAATTGGTGTGGCGTGTACATCTAAACGTGTAGCCTTAAAAGAGAACGCCAAGAAGAATTTTCCTTCTTGAAAATTTTTCAGAAAATCACGTTTTAAGGAAATCCCGCATCATGCGAAATTATATTGTTTTTCCTAAACAACACGTTGTAACTCGAAAAGATTTTGTGTTGCGTGTATGTCTAAGTGTGTAGCTTCAAAAAAGAAGGCACAGGAGAGTTTTCTCTCGAAAGAATATGTAAGAATACCACGTTATAAGGAAATACAGTTTTGCAGAGTAAAGACATATATGTACGTTTTGGAAACACTTACGAGAAGTAATAACGCTTCGTATAAAATTAGCTTGTATCTCCTAAACTACATGTTGTAACTCGGAAAGAATTGGTGTGGCGTGTACGACTAAACGTGTAGCCTCAAAAGAGAACCCAAAGGAGAATTTTCTTTCGTCAAAATTTTTCAGAAAATCACGTTTTAAGGAAATCCAGCATCCTGCAAAAGTATCTTGTTTTTCCTAAACAACACGTTGTAACTCGAAAAGCTTTAGTGTTGCGTGTATGTCTAAGTGTGTAGCCTCAAAAGAGAAGGCATAGGAGAGTTTTCTCTCGAAAGAATATGTAAGAATACCACGTTATAAGGAAATACAGTTTTGCAGAGTAAAGACTAATATGTACATATTGGAAACACTTTAGGAGAAGAAATAATGCATCGTATAAAATTAGCTTGTATCTCCAAAACTAAACGTTGTAACTTGAAAAGAATTGGTGTGGCGTGTACATCTAAACGTGTAGCCTTAAAAGAGAACCCCAAGGAGAATTTTCTTTCGTCAAAATTTTTCAGAAAATCACGTTTTAAGGAAATCCCGCATCGTGAGAAATTATCTTGTTTTTCCTAAACAACACGATGTAACTCGAAAAGCTTTTGTGTTGCGTGTATGTCTAAGTGTGTAGCCTCAAAAAAGAAGGCACAGGAGAGTTTTCTCTCGAAAGAATATGTAGGAATACCACGTTATAAGGAAATACAGTTTTGCAGAGTAAAGACATATATGTACTTATTGGAAACATTTTATGAGAAGAAATAACGCATCGTACAAAATTAGCTTGTATCTCCTAAACTACATGTTGTAACTCGAAAAGAATTGGTGTGGCGTGTACGACTAAACGTGTAGCCTCAAAAGAGAACCCAAAGGAGAATTTTCTTTCGTCAAAATTTTTCAGAAAATCACGTTTTAAGGAAATCCTGCATCCTGCGAAAGTATCTTGTTTTTCCTAAACAACACGTTGTAACTCGAAAAGCTTTCTTGTTGCGTGTATGTCTAAGTGTGTATCCTGAAAAGAGAAGGCACAGGAGAGTTTTCTCTCGAAAGAATATGTAAGAATACCACGTTATAAGGAAATACAGTTGTGCAGAGTAAAGACTAATACGTACTTATTGGAAACTCTTTAAAAGAAGAAATAATGCATCATACAAATTAGCTTGTATCTCCAAAACTACACGTTGTAACTCGAAAAGAATTGGTGTGGCGTGTACGTCTAAGCGTGTAGCCTCAAAAGAGAACCGATAGGAGAATTATCGTTCGTCAAACTTTTTCAGAAAATCACATTTTAAGGAAATCCCGCATCGTGGGAAATTATCTTGTTTTTCCTAAACAACACTTTGTAACTAGAAAATCTTTTGTGTTGTGTGTATGTCTAAATGTGTAGCAT
Source organism: Apodemus sylvaticus (assembly GCF_947179515.1). Lineage (NCBI taxonomy): Eukaryota > Metazoa > Chordata > Mammalia > Rodentia > Muridae > Apodemus > Apodemus sylvaticus. The sequence continues at coordinate 64,179,985 of NC_067491.1, read as the reverse complement.
CAAAAAAGAAGGCACAGGAGAGTTTTCTCCCGAAAGAATATGTAAGAATACCATGTTATAAGGAAATACAGTTTTGCAGATTAAAGACATATACGTATGTTTAGGAAACACATTACGAGAAGAAATAAGGCATCATAAAAAATTAGCTTGTATCTCCTAAACTACACGTTGTAACTGGAAAAGAATTTGTGTGGCGTGTACGTCTAAACGTGTAGCCTCAAAAGTGAACCCAAAGGAGAATTTTCTTTCGTCAAAATTTTACAGATAATCACGTTTTAAGGAAATCCCGCATCGTGGGAAATTATCTTGTTTTTCCTAAACAACACGTTGTAACTCGAAAAGCTTTTGTGTTGCGTGTATGTCTAAGTGTGTAGCCTCAATAAAAAAGGCACTGGAGAGTTTTCTCTCGAAAGAATATGTAAGAATACCACGTTATAAGGAAATACAGTTTTGCAGAGTAAAGACAAATACGTAGATATTAGAAACACTTTTTGAGAAGAAATAACGCATCTTACAAAATTAGCTTGTATCTCCTAAACTACATGTTGTAACTCGAAAAGAATTAGTGTGGCGTGTACATCGAAACGTGTAGCCTCAAAAGAGAACCCAAAGGAGAATTTTCTTTCGTCAAATTTTTTCCCGAAAATCACGTTTTAAGGAAATCCGGCATCGTGCGAAATTATCTTGTTTTTCCTAAACAAAGACGTTGTAACTCGAAAAGCTTTCGTGTTGCATGTATGTCTAAGGGTGTAGCCTCAAAAGAGAAGGCACAGGAGAGTTTTCTCTCGAAAGAGTATGTAAGAATACCACGTTATATTGAAATACAGTTTTGCAGAGTAAAGACAAATACGTAGGTATTGGAAAAACTTTTCGAGAAGAAATAATGCATCTTACAAAATTAGCTTGGATCTTCTAAACTACACGTTGTAACTCGAAAAGAATTGGTGTGGCATGTACGTCTAATCGTGTAGCCTCAAAAGAGCACCCAAAGGAGAATTTTCTTTCGTCAAAATTTTTCAGAAAATCACGTTTTAAGGAAATGCTGCATCGTGCGAAATTATCTTGTTTTTTCTAAACAACACGTTGTAACTCAAAAAGCTTTCGTGTAGCGTGTATGTCTAAGTGTGTAGCCTCAAAAGAGAAGGCATGGGAGAGTTTTCTATCGAAAGAATATGAAAGAATACCACGTTATAAGGAAATACAGTTTTGCAGAGTAATGACAAATAAGTACGTATTGGAAACACTTTACGAGAAGAAATAACGCATCGTACAAAATTAGCTTGTATCTCCAAAACTACACTCTGTAACTCGAAAATAATTGGTGTGGCGTGTACGTCTAAACGTGTAGCCTCAAAAGAGAACCCAAAGGAGAATTTTCTTTCGTCAAACTTTTTCAGAAAATCACGGTTTTAGGAAATCCGGCATCGTGCGAAATTATCTTGTTTTTCCTAAACAACACGTTGTAACTCGAAAAGCTTTCGTGTTGCCTGTATGTTTAAGTGTGTAGCCTCAAAAGAGAAGGCACAGGAGAGATTTCTCTCGAAAGAATATGTAAGAATACCACGTTATAAGGAAATACAGTTTTGCATAGTAAAGACATATGTGCATGTTTTGGAAACACTTTATGAGAAGAAATAACACATCGTAAAAAATTAGCTTGTATCTCCTAAACTACACGTTGTAACTCGAAAAGAATTGGTGTGGCGTGTACGTATAAACGTGTAGCCTAAAAAGAGAACCGATAGGAGAATTTTCTTTCGTCAAAATTTTTCAGAAAATCACGTTTTAAGGAAATCCCGCATCGTGGGAAATTATCTTGTTTTTCCTAAACAACACGTTGTAACTCGAAAAGCTCTCGTGTAGCGTGTATGTCTAAGTGTGTAGCCTCAAAAGAGAAGGCATAGGAGAGTTTTCTCTCGAAAGAATATGTAAGAATACCACGTTATAAGGAAATACAGTTTTGCAGAGTAAAGACTAATACGTACGTATTGGAAACACTTTAGGAGAAGAAATAATGCATCGTACAAAATTAGCTTGTATCTCCAAAACTAAACGTTGTAACTTGAAAAGAATTGGTGTGGCGTGTACGTCTAAACGTGTAGCCTTAAAAGAGAACCCCAAGGAGAATTTTCTTTCGTCAAAATTTTTCAGAAAATCACGTTTTAAGGAAATCCCGCATCGTGAGAAATTATCTTGTTTTTCCTAAACAACACGATGTAACTCGAAAAGCTTTTGTTTTGCGTGTATGTCTAAGTGTGTAGCCTCAAAAAAGAAGGCACAGGAGAGTTTCCTTCGAAAGAATATGTAATAATACCACGTTATAAGGAAATACAGTTTTGCAGACTAAAGACATATATGTACTTATTGGAAACACTTTACGAGAAGAAATAACGCATCGTACAAAATTAGCTTGTATCTCCTAAACTACATGTTGTAACTCGAAAAGAATTGGTGTGGCGTGTACGACTAAATGTGTAGCCTCAAAAGAGAACCCAAAGGAGAATTTTCTTTCGTCAAAATTTTTCAGAAAATCACGTTTTAAGAAAATCCAGCATCCTGCGAAAGTATCTTGTTTTTCCTAAACAACACGTTGTAACTCGAAAAGCTTTCTTGTTGCGTGTATGTCTAAGTGTGTATCCTCAAAAGAGAAGGCACAGGAGAGTTTTCTCTCGAAAGAATATGTAAGAATACCACGTTATAAGGAAATACAATTTTGCAGAGTAAAGACTAATACGTACTTATTGGAAACACTTTAAAAGAAGAAATAATGCATCATACAAAATTAGCTTGTATCTCCAAAACTACACGTTGTAACTCGAAATGAATTGGTGTGGCGTGTACGTCTAAGCGTGTAGCCTCAAAAGAGAACCGATAGGAGAATTATCGTTCATCAAACTTTTTCAGAAAATCACGTTTTAAGGAAATCCTGCATCGTGGGAAATTATCTTGTTTTTACTAAACAACACTTTGTAACTCGAAAAGCTCTCGTGTAGCGTGTATGTCTAAGTGTGTAGCCTCAAAAGGGAAGGAATAGGAGAGTTTTCTATCGAAAGAATATGAAAGAATACCACGTTATAAGGAAATACAGTTTTGCAGAGTAAAGACAATTAAGTACTTATTGGAAACACTTTACGAGAAGAAATAATGCATCCTACAAAATTAGCTTGTATCTCCTAAACTACACGTTGTAACTCGAAAAGAATTGGTGTGGCGTGTATTTCTAAACGTGTAGCCTCAAAAGAGAACCCAATGGAGAATTTTCTTTCGTCAAAATTTTTCAGAAAATCACGTTTTAAGGAAATCCCGCATCGTGCGAAATTATCTTGTTTTTCCTAAACAACACATTGTAACTCGAAAAGCTTTTGTGTTGAGTGTATGTCTAAGTGTGTAGCCTCAAAAAAGAAGGGACAGGAGAGTTTTCTCTCGAAAGAATATGTAAGAATACCACGTTATAATGAAATACAGTTTTGCAGAGAAAAGACATATACATACGTTTTGGAAACACTTTACAAGAAGCAATAACGCATCGTACAAAATTAGCTTGTATCTCCTAAACTACACGTTGTAACTCGCAAAGAATTGGTGTGGCGTGAAAGTCTTAACGTGTATCCTCAAAAGAGAAACCAAAGGAGAATTTTCTTTCTTCAAAATTTTTCAGGAAATCACTGTTTAAGGAAATCCTGCATCGTGCGAAATTATCTTGTTTTTCCTAAACAACACCTTGTAACTCGAAAAGCTTTCGTGTTGCGAGTATGTTTAAGTGTGTAGCCTCCAAAGAGAAGGCACAGGAGAGTTTTCTCTCGAAAGAATATGTAAGAATACCACGTTATAAAGAAATACAGTTTTGCAGAGTAAAGTCATATATGTACGTTTTGGAAACACTTTAAAAGAAGAAATAACGCATCGTACAAAATTAGCTTGTATCTCCTAAACTACACGTTCTAACTCAAAAAGAATTGGTGTAGCATGAACATCTAAACGTATAGCCTCAAAAGAGAACCCAAATGAGAATTTTCTTTCGTCAAAATTTTTCAGAAAATCACGTTTTAAGGAAATCCCGCATCGTGGGAAATTATCTTGTTTTTCCTAAACAACACGTTGTAACTCGAAAAGCTTTCGTGTTGCGTGTATGTCTAAGTGTGTAGCCTCAAAAGAGAAGGCACAGGAGAGTTTTCTCTCAAAAGAATATGTAAGAATACCACGTTATAAGGAAATACAGTTTTGCAGAGTAAAGACAAATATGAACTTATTGGAAACACTTTAGGAGAAGAAATAACGCATCGTACAAAATTAGCTTGTATCTCCAAAACTACACGTTGTAACTTGAAAAGAATTGGTGTGGCGTGTACGTCTAAACGTGTAGCCTTAAAAGAGAACCCCAAGGAGAATTTTCTTTCGTCAAAATTTTTCACAAAATCACATTTTAAGGAAATCCCTCATCGTGCGAAATTATCTTGTTTTTCCTAAACAACACGTTGTAACTCGAAAAGCTTTTGCGTTGCTTGTATGTCTAAGTGTGTAGCTTCAAAAAAGGAGGCACAGGAGAGTTTTCTCTCGAAAGAATATGTAAGAATACCACGTTATAAGGAAATACAGTTTTGCAGAGTAAAGTCATATATGTAAGTTTTGGAAACACTTTACAAGAAGAAATAACGCATCGTACAAAATTAGCTTGTATCTCCTAAACTACATGTTGTAACTCGAAAAGAATTGGTGTGGCATGTACGACTAAATGTGTAGCCTCAAAAGAGAACGCAAAGGAGAATTTTCTTTCGTCAAAATTTTTCAGAAAATCACGTTTTAAGGAAATCCAGCATCGTGGGATATTATGTTGTTTTTCCTACACAACACGTTGTAACTCGAAAAGCTTTCGTGTTGCATGTATGTCTAAGTGTGTAGCCTCAAAAGAGAAGGCACAGGAGACTTTTCTCTCGAAAGAATATGTAAGAATACCACGTTATAAGGAAATACAGTTTTGCAGAGTAAAGACTAATACATATGTATTGGAAACACTTTAGGAGAAGAAATAACGCATCGTACAAAATTAGCTTGTTTCTCCTAAACTACACGTTGTAACTTGAAAAGAATTGGTGTGGCATGTAAGTCTAAACGTGTAGCCTTAAAAGAGAACCCGAAGGAGAATTTTCTTTCGTCAAAATTTTTCAGAAAATCACATTTTAAGGAAATCCCGCATCCTGAGAAATTATCTTGTTTTTCCTAAACAACACATTGTAACTCGAACAGGTTTTGTGTTGCGTGTATGTCTAAGAGTGTAGCTTCAAAAAAGAAAGCACAGGAGAGTTTTCTCTCGAAAGAATATGTAAGAATACCACGTTATAAGGAAATACAGTTTTGCAGAGTAAAGTCATATATGTACGTTTTGGAAACACTTTACAAGAAGAAATAACGCATCGTACAAAATTAGCTTGTATCTCCTAAACTACATTTTGTAACTCGAAAAGAATTGGTGTGGTGTGTACGACTAAACGTGTAGCCTCAAAAGAGAACCCAAAGGAGAATTTTCTTTCATCAAAATATTTCAGAAAATCACGTTTTAAGGAAATCCAGCATCCTGCGAAAGTATCTTGTTTTTCCTAAACAACACGTTGTAACTCGAAAAGCTTTCTGGTTGCGTATATGTCTAAGTGTGTAGCCTCAAAAGAGAAGGCACAGGAGAGTTTTCTCTCGAAAGAATATGTAAGAATACCACGTTATAAGGAAATACAGTTTTGCAGAGTAAAGACTAATACGTACTTATTGGAAACACTTTATAAGAAATAATGCATCATACAAAATTAGCTTGTATCTCCAAAACTACACGTTGTAACTCGAAAGGAATTGGTGTGGCGTGTACATCTAAACGGGTAGCCTCAAAAGAGAACCGATAGGAGAATTATCTTTCGTCAAAATTTTTCAGAAAATCACGTTTTAAGGAAATCCCGCATCGTGGGAAATTATCTTGTTTTTCCTAAACAACACGTTGTAACTCGAAAAGCTCTCGTGTAGCGTGTATGTCTAAGTGTGTAGCCTCAAAAGAGAAGGCATAGGAGAGTTTTCTATCGAAAGAATATTAAAGAATACCACGTTATAAGGAAATACAGTTTTGCAGAGTAAAGACAAATAAGTACTTATTGGAAACACTTTACGAGAAGAAATAATGCATCGTACAAAATTAGCTTGTATCTCCTAAATTACACGTTGTAACTTGAAAAGAATTGGTGTGGCGTGTACGTCTAAACGTGTACCCTCAAAAGAACCCAAAGGAGAATTTTCTTTCGTCAAAATTTTTCAGAAAATCACGTTTTAAGGAAATCCCGCATCGTGCGAAATTATCTTGTTTTTCCTAAACAACACGTTTTAACTCGAAAAGCTTTTGTGTTGCGTGTATGTCTAAGTGTGTAACCTCAAAAAAGAAGGGACAGGAGAGTTTTCTCTCGAAAGAATATGTAAGAATACCACGTTATAATGAAATACAGTTTTGCAGAGAAAAGACATATACATACGTTTTGGAAACACTTTACAAGAAGAAATAACGCATCGTACAAAATTAGCTTGTATCTCCTAAACTACACGTTGTAACTCGAAAAGAATTGGTGTGGCGTGTAAGTCTTAACGTGTAGCCTCAAAAGAGAATCCAAAGTAGAATTTTCTTTCGTCAAAATTTTTCAGAAAATCACTGTTTAAGGAAATCCCGCATCTTGCGAAATCATCTTGTTTTTCCTAAACAACACGTTGTAACTCGAAAAGCTTTAGTGTTGCGTGTATGTTTAAGTGTGTAGCCTCCAAAGAGAAGACACAGGAGAGTTTTCTCTCGAAAGAATATGTAAGAATACCACGTTATAAAGAAATACAGTTTTGCAGAGTAAAGTCATATATGTACGTTTTGGAAACACTTTAAAAGAAGAATTAACGCATCGTACAAAATTAGCTTGTATCTCCTAAACTACACGTTCTAACTCGAAAAGAATTGGTGTAGCATGTACATCTAAACGTATAGCCTCAAAAGAGAACCCAAATGAGAATTTTCTTTCGTCAAAATTTTTCAGAAAATCACGTTTTAAGGAAATCCCGCATCGTGGGAAATTATCTTGTTTTTCCTAAACAACACGCTGTAACTCGAAAAGCTTTCGTGTTGCGTGTATGTCTAAGTGTGTAGCCTCAAAAGAGAAGGCACAGGAGAGTTTTCTTTCGAAAGAATATGTAAGAAAACCACGTTATACGGAAATACAGTTTTGCAGAGTAAAGACAAATATGTACTTATTGGAAACACTTTAGGAGAAGAAATAACGCATCGTACAAAATTAGCTTGTATCTCCAAAACTACACGTTGTAACTTGCAAAGAATTGGGGTGGCGTGTACGTCTAAACGTGTAGCCTTAAAAGAGAACCCCAAGGAGAATTTTCTTTCGTCAAAATTTTTCAGAAAATTACGTTTTAAGGAAATCCCGCATCCTGAGAAATTATCTTGTTTTTCCTAAACAACACGTTGTAACTCGAAAAGCTTTTGTGTTGCGTGTATGTCTAAGTGTGTAGCCTCAAAAAAGAAGGGACAGGAGAGTTTTCTCTCGAAAGAATATGTAAGAATACCACGTTATAATGAAATACAGTTTTGCAGAGAAAAGACTTATACATACGTTTTGGAAACACTTTACAAGAAGCAATAACGCATCGTACAAAATTAGCTTGTATCTCCTAAACTACACGTTGTAACTCGCAAAGAATTGGTGTGGCATGAAAGTCTTAACGTGTTGCCTCAAAAGAGAACCCAAAGGAGAATTTTCTTTCGTCAAAATTTTTCAGAAAATCACTGTTTAAGGAAATCCCGCATCGTGCGAAATTATCTTGTTTTTCCTAAACAACACCTTGTAACTCAAAAGCTTTCGTGTTGCGTGTATGTTTAAGTGTGTAGCCTCCAAAGAGAAGACACAGGAGAGTTTTCTCTCGAAAGAATATGTAAGAATACCACGTCATAAAGAAATACAGTTTTGCAGAGTAAAGTCATATATGTACGTTTTGGAAACACTTTAAAAGAAGAAGTAACGCATCGTACAAAATTAGCTTGTATCTCCTAAACTACACGTTCTAACTCAAAAAGAATTGGTGTAGCATGAACATCTAAACGTATAGCCTCAAAAGAGAACCCAAATGAGAATTTTCTTTCGTCAAAATTTTTCAGAAAATCACATTATAAGGAAATCCCGCATCGTGGGAAATTATCTTGTTTTTCCTAAACAACACGTTGTAACTCGAAAAGCTTTCGTGTTGCGTGTATGTCTAAGTGTGTAGCCTCAAAAGAGAAGGCACAGGAGAGTTTTCTCTCAAAAGAATATGTAAGAATACCACGTTATAAGGAAATACAGTTTTGCAGAGTAAAGACAAATATGAACTTATTGGAAACACTTTAGGAGAAGCAATAACGCATCGTACAAAATTAGCTTGTATCTCCAAAACTACACGTTGTAACTTGAAAAGAATTGGTGTGGCGTGTACGTCTAAACGTGTAGCCTTAAAAGAGAACCCCAAGGAGAATTTTCTTTCGTCAAAATTTTTCACAAAATCACATTTTAAGGAAATCCCGCATCGTGCGAAATTATCTTGTTTTTCCTAAACAACACTTTGTAACTCGAAAAGCTTTTGCGTTGCGTGTATGTCTAAGTGTGTAGCTTCAAAAAAGAAGGCACAGGAGAGTTTTCTCTCGAAAGAATATGTAAGAATACCACGTTATAAGGAAATACAGTTTTGCAGAGTAAAGTCATATATGTAAGTTTTGGAAACACTTTACGAGAAGAAATAACGCATTGTACAAAATTAGCTTGTATCTCCTAAACTACATGTTGTAACTCGAAAAGAATTGGTGTGGCATGTACGACTAAATGTGTAGCCTTAAAAGAGAACGCAAAAGAGAATTTTCTTTAGTCAAAATTTTTCAGAAAATCACGTTTTAAGGAAATCCAGCATCGTGGGATATTATCTTGTTTTTCCTAAACAACACGTTGTAACTCGAAAAGCTTTCGTGTTGCGTGTATGTCTAAGTGTGTAGCCTCAAAAGAGAAGGCACAGGAGACTTTTCTCTCGAAAGAATATGTAAGAATACCACGTTATAAGGAAATACAGTTTTGCAGAGTAAAGACTAATACATACGTATTGGAAACACTTTAGGAGAAGAAATAACGCATCGTACAAAATTAGCTTATATCTCCAAAACTACACGTTGTAACTTGAAAAGAATTGGTGTGGCGTGTACGTCTAAACGTGTAGCCTTAAAAGAGAACCCGAAGGAGAATTTTCTGTCGTCAAAATTTTTCAGAAAATCACGTTTTAAGGAAATCCCGCATCCTGATAAATTATCTTGTTTTTCCTAAACAACACGTGGTAACTCGAACAGGTTTTGTGTTGCGTGTATGTCTAAGTGTGTAGCTTCAAAAAAGAAGGCACAGGAGAGTTTTCTCTCGAAAGAATATGTAAGAATACCACGTTATAAGGAAATACAGTTTTGCAGAGTAAAGACATATATGTACGTTTTGGAAACACTTTACGAGAAGAAATAACGCATCGTACAAAATTAGCTTGTATCTCCTAAACTACATTTTGTAACTCGAAAAGAATTGGTGTGGCGTGTACGACTAAACGTGTAGCCTCAAAAGAGAACCCAAAGGAGAATTTTCTTTCGTCAAAATTTTTCAGAAAATCACGTTTTAAGGAAATCCAGCATCCTGCGAAAGTATCTTGTTTTTCCTAAACAACACGTTGTAACTCGAAAAGCGTTCTTGTTGCGTGTATGTCTCAATGTGTAGCCTCAAAAGAGAAGGCACAGTAGAGTTTTCTCTCGAAAGAATATGTAAGAATACCACGTTATAAGGAAATACAGTTTTGCAGAGTAAAGACTAATACGTACTTATTGGAAACACTTTATAAGAAATAATGCATCATACAAAATTAGCTTGTATCTCCAAAACTACACGTTGTAACTTGAAAGGAATTGGTGGGGCGTGTACGTCTAAACGTGTAGCCTCAAAAGAGAACCGATAGGAGAATTATCTTTCGTCAAAATTTTTCAGAAAATCACGTTTTAAGGAAATCCCGCATCGTGGGAAATTATCTTGTTTTTCCTAAACAACACGTTGTAACTCGAAAAGCTCTCGTGTAGCGTGTATGTCTAAGTGTGTAGCCTCAAAAGAGAAGGCATAGGAGAGTTTTCTATCGAAAGAATATGAAAGAATACCACGTTATAAGGAAATACAGTTTTGCAGAGTAAAGACAAATAAGTACTTATTGGAAACACTTTAGGAGAAGAAATAATGCATCGTACAAAATTAGCTTGTATCTCCTAAACTACACGTTGTAACTTGAAAAGAATTGGTGTGGCGTGTACGTCTAAACGTGTACCCTCAAAAGAACCCAAAGGAGAATTTTCTTTCGTCAAAATTTTTCAGAAAATCACGTTTTAAGGAAATCCCGCATCGTGCGAAATTATCTTGTTTTTCCTAAACAACACGTTTTAACTCGAAAAGCTTTTGTGTTGCGTGTATGTCTAAGTGTGTAACCTCAAAAAAGAAGGGACAGGAGAGTTTTCTCTCGAAAGAATATGTAAGAATACCACGTTATAATGAAATACAGTTTTGCAGAGAAAAGACATATACATACGTTTTGGAAACACTTTACAAGAAGAAATAACGCATCGTACAAAATTAGCTTGTATCTCCTAAACTACACGTTGTAACTCGAAAAGAATTGGTGTGGCGTGTAAGTCTTAATGTGTAGCCTCAAAAGAGAATCCAAAGTAGAATTTTCTTTCGTCAAAATTTTTCAGAAAATCACTGTTTAAGGAAATCCCGCATCTTGCGAAATCATCTTGTTTTTCCTAAACAACACGTTGTAACTCGAAAAGCTTTAGTGTTGCGTGTATGTTTAAGTGTGTAGCCTCCAAAGAGAAGACACAGGAGAGTTTTCTCTCGAAAGAATATGTAAGAATACCACGTTATAAAGAAATACAGTTTTGCAGAGTAAAGTCATATATGTACGTTTTGGAAACACTTTAAAAGAAGAATTAACGCATCGTACAAAATTAGCTTGTATCTCCTAAACTACACGTTCTAACTCGAAAAGAATTGGTGTAGCATGTACATCTAAACGTATAGCCTCAAAAGAGAACCCAAATGAGAATTTTCTTTCGTCAAAATTTTTCAGAAAATCACGTTTTAAGGAAATCCCGCATCGTGGGAAATTATCTTGTTTTTCCTAAACAACACGTTGTAACTCGAAAAGCTTTCGTGTTGCGTGTATGTCTAAGTGTGTAGCCTCAAAAGAGAAGGCACAGGAGAGTTTTCTCTCGAAAGAATATGTAAGAATACCACGTTATACGGAAATACAGTTTTGCAGAGTAAAGACAAATATGTACTTATTGGAAACACTTTAGGAGAAGAAATAACGCATCGTACAAAATTAGCTTGTATCTCCAAAACTACACGTTGTAACTTGCAAAGAATTGGGGTGGCGTGTACGTCTAAACGTGTAGCCTTAAAAGAGAACCCCAAGGAGAATTTTCTTTCGTCAAAATTTTTCAGAAAATTACGTTTTAAGGAAATCCCGCATCCTGAGAAATTATCTTGTTTTTCCTAAACAACACGTTGTAACTCGAAAAGCTTTTGTGTTGCGTGTATGTCTAAGTGTGTAGCCTCAAAAAAGAAGGGACAGGAGAGTTTTCTCTCGAAAGAATATGTAAGAATACCACGTTATAATGAAATACAGTTTTGCAGAGAAAAGACTTATACATACGTTTTGGAAACACTTTACAAGAAGCAATGACGCATCGTACAAAATTAGCTTGTATCTCCTAAACTACACGTTGTAACTCGCAAAGAATTGGTGTGGCATGAAAGTCTTAACGTGTTGCCTCAAAAGAGAACCCAAAGGAGAATTGTCTTTCGTCAAAATTTTTCAGAAAATCACTGTTTAAGGAAATCCCGCATCGTGCGAAATTATCTTGTTTTTCCTAAACAACACCTTGTAACTCGAAAAGCTTTCGTGTTGCGTGTATGTTTAAGTGTGTAGCCTCCAAAGAGAAGACACAGGAGAGTTTTCTCTCGAAAGAATATGTAAGAATACCACGTCATAAAGAAATACAGTTTTGCAGAGTAAAGTCATATATGTACGTTTTGGAAACACTTTAAAAGAAGAAGTAACGCATCGTACAAAATTAGCTTGTATCTCCTAAACTACACGTACTAACTCAAAAAGAATTGGTGTAGCATGAACATCTAAACGTATAGCCTCAAAAGAGAACCCAAATGAGAATTTTCTTTCGTCAAAATTTTTCAGAAAATCACATTATAAGGAAATCCCGCATCGTGGGAAATTATCTTGTTTTTCCTAAACAACACGTTGTAACTCGAAAAGCTTTCGTGTTGCGTGTATGTCTAAGTGTGTAGCCTCAAAAGAGAAGGCACAGGAGAGTTTTCTCTCAAAAGAATATGTAAGTATACCACGTTATAAGGAAATACAGTTTTGCAGAGTAAAGACAAATATGAACTTATTGGAAACACTTTAGGAGAAGCAATAACGCATCGTACAAAATTAGCTTGTATCTCCAAAACTACACGTTGTAACTTGAAAAGAATTGGTGTGGCGTGTACGTCTAAACGTGTAGCCTTGAAAGAGAACCCCAAGGAGAATTTTCTTTCGTCAAAATTTTTCACAAAATCACATTTTAAGGAAATCCCGCATCGTGCGAAATTATCTTGTTTTTCCTAAACAACACTTTGTAACTCGAAAAGCTTTTGTGTTGCGTGTATGTCTAAGTGTGTAGCTTCAAAAAAGAAGGCACAGGAGAGTTTTCTCTCGAAAGAATATGTAAGAATACCACGTTATAAGTAAATACAGTTTTGCAGAGTAAAGTCATATATGTAAGTTTTGGAAACACTTTACGAGAAGAAATAACGCATTGTACAAAATTAGCTTGTATCTCCTAAACTACATGTTGTAACTCGAAAAGAATTGGTGTGGCATGTACGACTAAATGTGTAGCCTTAAAAGAGAACGCAAAAGAGAATTTTCTTTAGTCAAAATTTTTCAGAAAATCACGTTTTAAGGAAATCCAGCATCGTGGGATATTATCTTGTTTTTCCTAAACAACACGTTGTAACTCGAAAAGCTTTCGTGTTGCGTGTATGTCTAAGTGTGTAGCCTCAAAAGAGAAGGCACAGGAGACTTTTCTCTCGAAAGAATATGTAAGAATACCACGTTATAAGGAAATACAGTTTTGCAGAGTAAAGACTAATACATACGTATTGGAAACACTTTAGGAGAAGAAATAACGCATCGTACAAAATTAGCTTATATCTCCAAAACTACACGTTGTAACTTGAAAAGAATTGGTGTGGCGTGTACGTCTAAACGTGTAGCCTTAAAAGAGAACCCGAAGGAGAATTTTCTGTCGTCAAAATTTTTCAGAAAATCACGTTTTAAGGAAATCCCGCATCCTGATAAATTATCTTGTTTTTCCTAAACAACACGTGGTAACTCGAACAGGTTTTGTGTTGCGTGTATGTCTAAGTGTGTAGCTTCAAAAAAGAAGGCACAGGAGAGTTTTCTCTCGAAAGAATATGTAAGAATACCACGTTATAAGGAAATACAGTTTTGCAGAGTAAAGACATATATGTACGTTTTGGAAACACTTTACGAGAAGAAATAACGCATCGTACAAAATTAGCTTGTATCTCCTAAACTACATTTTGTAACTCGAAAAGAATTGGTGTGGCGTGTACGACTAAACGTGTAGCCTCAAAAGAGAACCCAAAGGAGAATTTTCTTTCGTCAAAATTTTTCAGAAAATCACGTTTTAAGGAAATCCAGCATCCTGCGAAAGTATCTTGTTTTTCCTAAACAACACGTTGTAACTCGAAAAGCATTCTTGTTGCGTGTATGTCTCAGTGTGTAGCCTCAAAAGAGAAGGCACAGTAGAGTTTTCTCTCGAAAGAATATGTAAGAATACCACGTTATAAGGAAATACAGTTTTGCAGAGTAAAGACTAATACGTACTTATTGGAAACACTTTATAAGAAATAATGCATCATACAAAATTAGCTTGTATCTCCAAAACTACACGTTGTAACTCGAAAGGAATTGGTGGGGCGTGTACGTCTAAACGTGTAGCCTCAAAAGAGAACCGATAGGAGAATTATCTTTCGTCAAAATTTTTCAGAAAATCACGTTTTAAGGAAATCCCGCATCGTGGGAAATTATCTTGTTTTTCCTAAACAACACGTTGTAACTCGTAAAGCTCTCGTGTAGCGTGTATGTCTAAGTGTGTAGCCTCAAAAGAGAAGGCATAGGAGAGTTTTCTATCGAAAGAATATGAAAGAATACCACGTTATAAGGAAATACAGTTTTGCAGAGTAAAGACAAATAAGTACTTATTGGAAACACTTTAGGAGAAGAAATAATGAATCGTACAAAATTAGCTTGTATCTCCTAAACTACACGTTGTAACTTGAAAAGAATTGGTGTGGCGTGTACGTCTAAACGTGTACCCTCAAAAGAACCCAAAGGAGAATTTTCTTTCGTCAAAATTTTTCAGAAAATCACGTTTTAAGGAAATCCCGCATCGTGCGAAATTATCTTGTTTTTCCTAAACAACACGTTTTAACTCGAAAAGCTTTTGTGTTGCGTGTATGTCTAAGTGTGTAACCTCAAAAAAGAAGGGACAGGAGAGTTTTCTCTCGAAAGAATATGTAAGAATACCACGTTATAATGAAATACAGTTTTGCAGAGAAAAGACATATACATACGTTTTGGAAACACTTTACAAGAAGAAATAACGCATCGTACAAAATTAGCTTGTATCTCCTAAACTACACGTTGTAACTCGAAAAGAATTGGTGTGGCGTGTAAGTCTTAACGTGTAGCCTCAAAAGAGAATCCAAAGTAGAATTTTCTTTCGTCAAAATTTTTCAGAAAATCACTGTTTAAGGAAATCCCGCATCTTGCGAAATCATCTTGTTTTTCCTAAACAACACGTTGTAACTCGAAAAGCTTTAGTGTTGCGTGTATGTTTAAGTGTGTAGCCTCCAAAGAGAAGACACAGGAGAGTTTTCTCTCGAAAGAATATGTAAGAATACCACGTTGTAAAGAAATACAGTTTTGCAGAGTAAAGTCATATATGTACGTTTTGGAAACACTTTAAAAGAAGAATTAACGCATCGTACAAAATTAGCTTGTATCTCCTAAACTACACGTTCTAACTCGAAAAGAATTGATGTAGCATGTACATCTAAACGTATAGCATAAAAAGAGAACCCAAATGAGAATTTTCTTTCGTCAAAATTTTTCAGAAAATCACGTTTTAAGGAAATCCCGCATCGTGGGAAATTATCTTGTTTTTCCTAAACAACACGTTGTAACTCGAAAAGCTTTAGTGTTGCGTGTATGTCTAAGTGTGTAGCCTCAAAAGAGAAGGCATAGGAGAGTTTTCTCTCGAAAGAATATGTAAGAATACCACGTTATAAGGAAATACAGTTTTGCAGAGTAAAGACTAATACATACGTATTGGAAACACTTTAGGAGAAGAAATAATGCATCGTACAAAATTAGCTTGTATCTCCAAAACTAAACGTTGTAACTTGAAAAGAATTGGTGTGGCGTGTACGTCTAAACGTGTAGCCTTAAAAGAGAACCCCAAGGAGAATTTTCTTTTGTCAAAATTTTTTCAGAAAATTACGTTTTAAGGAAATCCTGCATCGTGAGAAATTATCTTGTTTTTCCTAAACAACACGATGTAACTCGAAAAGCTTTTGTGTTGCGTGTATGTCTAAGTGTGTAGCCTCAAAAAAGAAGGCACAGGAGAGTTTTCTCTCGAAAGAATATGTAAGAATACCACGTTATAAGGAAATACAGTTTTGCAGAGTAAAGACATATATGTACTTATTGGAAACACTTTACGAGAAGAAATAACGCATCGTACAAAATTAGCTTGTATCTCCTAAACTACAGGTTGTAACTCGAAAAGAATTGGTGTGGCGTGTACGACTAAATGTATAGCCTCAAAAGAGAACCCAAAGGAGAATTTTCTTTCGTCAAAATTTTTCAGAAAATCACGTTTTAAGGAAATCCAGCATCCTGCGAAAGTATCTTGTTTTTCCTAAACAAGACGTTGTAACTCGAAAAGCTTTCTTGTTGCGTGTATGTCTAAGTGTGTATCCTCAAAAGAGAAGGCACAGGAGAGTTTTCTCTCGAAAGAATATGTAAGAATACCACGTTATAAGGAAATACAGTTTTGCAGAGTAAAGACTAATACGTACTTATTGGAAACACTTTAAAAGAAGAAATAATGCATCATACAAAATTAGCTTGTATCTCCAAAACTACACGTTGTAACTCGAAAAGAATTGGTGTGGCATGTACGTCTAAGCGTGTAGCCTCAAAAGAGAACCGATAGGAGAATTATCGTTCGTCAAACTTTTTCAGAAAATCACATTTTAAGGAAATCCTGCATCGTGGGAAATTATCTTGTTTTTACTAAACAACCCGTTGTAACTCGAAAAGCTCTCGTGTAGCGTGTATGTCTAAGTGTGTAGCCTCAAAAGAGAAGGAATAGGAGAGTTTTCTATCAAAAGAATATGAAAGAATACCACGTTATAAGGAAATACAGTTTTGCAGAGTAAAGACAATTAAGTACTTATTGGAAACACTTTACGAGAAGAAATAATGCATCCTACAAAATTAGCTTGTATCTCCTAAACTACACGTTGTAACTCGAAAAGAATTGGTGTGGCGTGTACTTCTAAACGTGTAGCCTCAAAAGAGAACCCAATGGAGAATTTTCTTTCGTCAAAATTTTTCAGAAAATCACGTTTTAAGGAAATCCCGCATCGTGCGAAATTATCTTGTTTTTCCTAAACAACACATTGTAACTCGAAAAGCTTTTGTGTTGAGTGTATGTCTAAGTGTGTAGCCTCAAAAAAGAAGGGACAGGAGAGTTTTCTCTCGAAAGAATATGTAAGAATACCACGTTATAATGAAATACAGTTTTGCAGAGAAAAGACATATACATACGTTTTGGAAACACTTTACAAGAAGCAATAACGCATCGTACAAAATTAGCTTGTATCTCCTAAACTACACGTTGTAACTCGCAAAGAATTGGTGTGGCGTGAAAGTCTTAACGTGTAGCCTCAAAAGAGAAACCAAAGGAGAATTTTCTTTCGTCAAAATTTTTCGGAAAATCACTGTTTAAGGAAATCCTGCATCATGCGAAATTATCTTGTTTTTCCTAAACAACACGTTGTAACTCGAAAAGCTTTCGTGTTGCGAGTATGTTTAAGTGTGTAGCCTCCAAAGGGAAGGCACAGGAGAGTTTTCTCTCGAAAGAATATGTAAGAATACCACGTTATAAAGAAATACAGGTTTGCAGAGTAAAGTCATATATGTACGTTTTGGAAACACTTTAAAAGAAGAAATAACGCATCGTACAAAATTAGCTTGTATCTCCTAAACTACACGTTCTAACTCAAAAAGAATTGGTGTAGCATGAACATCTAAACGTATAGCCTCAAAAGAGAACCCAAATGAGAATTTTCTTTCGTCAAAATTTTTCAGAAAATCACGTTTTAAGGAAATCCCGCATCGTGGGAAATTATCTTGTTTTTCCTAAACAACACGTTGTAACTCGAAAAGCTTTCGTGTTGCGTGTATGTCTAAGTGTGTAGCCTCAAAAGAGAAGGCACAGGAGAGTTTTCTCTCAAAAGAATATGTAAGAATACCACGTTATAAGGAAATACAGTTTTGCAGAGTAAAGACAAATATGAACTTATTGGAAACACTTTAGGAGAAGCAATAACGCATCGTACAAAATTAGCTTGTATCTCCAAAACTACACGTTGTAACTTGAAAAGTATTGGTGTGGCGTGTACGTCTAAACGTGTAGCCTTAAAAGAGAACCCCAAGGAGAATTTTCTTTCGTCAAAATTTTTCACAAAATCACATTTTAAGGAAATCCCTCATCGTGCGAAATTATCTTGTTTTTCCTAAACAACACGTTGTAACTCGAAAAGCTTTTGCGTTGCTTGTATGTCTAAGTGTGTAGCTTCAAAAAAGAAGGCACAGGAGAGTTTTCTCTCGAAAGAATATGTAAGAATACCACGTTATAAGGAAATACAGTTTTGCAGAGTAAAGTCATATATGTAAGTTTTGGAAACACTTTACAAGAAGAAATAACGCATCGTACAAAATTAGCTTGTATCTCCTAAATTACATGTTGTAACTCGAAAAGAATTGGTGTGGTGTGTACGACTAAATGTGTAGCCTCAAAAGAGAACGCAAAGGAGAATTTTCTTTCGTCAAAATTTTTCAGAAAATCACGTTTTAAGGAAATCCAGCATCGTGGGATATTATGTTGTTTTTCCTACACAACACGTTGTAACTCGAAAAGCTTTCGTGTTGCATATATGTCTAAGTGTGTAGCCTCAAAAGAGAAGGCACAGGAGACTTTTCTCTCGAAAGAATATGTAAGAATACCACGTTATAAGGAAATACAGTTTTGCAGAGTAAAGACTAATACATATGTATTGGAAACACTTTAGGAGAAGAAATAACGCATCGTACAAAATTAGCTTGTTTCTCCTAAACTACACGTTGTAACTTGAAAAGAATTGGTGTGGAATGTACGTCTAAACGTGTAGCCTTAAAAGAGAACCCGAAGGAGAATTTTCTTTCGTCAAAATTTTTCAGAAAATCACGTTTTAAGGAAATCCCGCATCCTGAGAAATTATCTTGTTTTTCCTAAACAACACATTGTAACTCGAACAGGTTTTGTGTTGCGTGTACGTCTAAGTGTGTAGCTTCAAAAAAGAAAGCACAGGAGAGTTTTCTCTCGAAAGAATATGTAAGAATACCACGTTATAAGGAAATACAGTTTTGCAGAGTAAAGTCATATATGTACGTTTTGGAAACACTTTACGAGAAGAAATAACGCATCGTACAAAATTAGCTTGTATCTCCTAAACTACATTTTGTAACTCGAAAAGAATTGGTGTGGCGTGTACGACTAAACGTGTAGCCTCAAAAGAGAACCCAAAGGAGAATTTTCTTTCATCAAAATTTTTCAGAAAATCACGTTTTAAGGAAATCCAGCATCCTGCGAAAGTATCTTGTTTTTCCTAAACAACACGTTGTAACTCGAAAAGCTTTCTGGTTGCGTGTATGTCTAAGTGTGTAGCCTCAAAAGAGAAGGCACAGGAGAGTTTTCTCTCGAAAGAATATGTAAGAATACCACCTTATAAGGAAATACAGTTTTGCAGAGTAAAGACTAATACGTACTTATTGGAAACACTTTATAAGAAATAATGCATCATACAAAATTAGCTTGTATCTCCAAAACTACACGTTGTAACTCGAAAGGAATTGGTGTGGCGTGTACGTCTAAACGTGTAGCCTCAAAAGAGAACCGATAGGAGAATTATCTTTCGTCAAAATTTTTCAGAAAATCACGTTTTAAGGAAATCCCGCATCGTGGTAAATTATCTTGTTTTTCCTAAACAACACGTTGTAACTCGTAAAGCTCTCGTGTAGCGTGTATGTCTAAGTGTGTACCCTCAAAAGAGAAGGCATAGGAGAGTTTTCTATCGAAAGAATATGAAAGAATACCACGTTATAAGGAAATACAGTTTTGCAGAGTAAAGACAAATAAGTACTTATTGGAAACACTTTAGGAGAAGAAATAATGCATCGTACAAAATTAGCTTGTATCTCCTAAACTACACGTTGTAACTTGAAAAGAATTGGTGTGGCGTGTACGTCTAAACGTGTACCCTCAAAAGAACCCAAAGGAGAATTTTCTTTCGTCAAAATTTTTCAGAAAATCACGTTTTAAGGAAATCCCGCATCGTGCGAAATTATCTTGTTTTTCCTAAACAACACGTTTTAACTCGAAAAGCTTTTGTGTTGCGTGTATGTCTAAGTGTGTAACCTCAAAAAAGAAGGGACAGGAGAGTTTTCTCTCGAAAGAATATGTAAGAATACCACGTTATAATGAAATACAGTTTTGCAGAGAAAAGACATATACATAAGTTTTGGAAACACTTTACAAGAAGAAATAACGCATCGTACAAAATTAGCTTGTATCTCCTAAACTACACGTTGTAACTCGAAAAGAATTGGTGTGGCGTGTAAGTCTTAACGTGTAGCCTCAAAAGAGAATCCAAAGTAGAATTTTCTTTCGTCAAAATTTTTCAGAAAATCACTGTTTAAGGAAATCCCGCATCTTGCGAAATCATCTTGTTTTTCCTAAACAACACGTTGTAACTCGAAAAGCTTTAGTGTTGCGTGTATGTTTAAGAGTGTAGCCTCCAAAGAGAAGACACAGGAGAGTTTTCTCTCGAAAGAATATGTAAGAATACCACGTTATAAAGAAATACAGTTTTGCAGATTAAAGTCATATATGTACGTTTTGGAAACACTTTAAAAGAAGAATTAACGCATCGTACAAAATTAGCTTGTATCTCCTAAACTACACGTTCTAACTCGAAAAGAATTGGTGTAGCATGTACATCTAAACGTATAGCCTCAAAAGAGAACCCAAATGAGAATTTTCTTTCGTCAAAATTTTTCAGAAAATCACGTTTTAAGGAAATCCCGCATCGTGGGAAATTATCTTGTTTTTCCTAAACAACACGTTGTAACTCGAAAAGCTTTCGTGTTGCGTGTATGTCTAAGTGTGTAGCCTCAAAAGAGAAGGCACAGGAGAGTTTTCTCTCGAAAGAATATGTAAGAATACCACGTTATACGGAAATACAGTTTTGCAGAGTAAAGAGAAATATGTACTTATTGGAAACACTTTAGGAGAAGAAATAACGCATCGTACAAAATTAGCTTGTATCTCCAAAACTACACGTTGTAACTTGCAAAGAATTGGTGTGGCGTGTACGTCTAAACGTGTAGCCTTAAAAGAGAACCCCAAGGAGAATTTTCTTTCGTCAAAATTTTTCAGAAAATTACGTTTTAAGGAAATCCCGCATCCTGAGAAATTATCTTGTTTTTCCTAAACAACACGTTGTAACTCGAAAAGCTTTTGTGTTGCGTGTATGTCTAAGTGTGTAGCCTCAAAAAAGAAGGGACAGGAGAGTTTTTTCTCGAAAGAATATGTAAGAATACCACGTTATAATGAAATACAGTTTTGCAGAGAAAAGACATATACATACGTTTTGGAAACACTTTACAAGAAGCAATAACGCATCGTACAAAATTAGCTTGTATCTCCTAAACTACACGTTGTAACTCGCAAAGAATTGGTGTGGCATGAAAGTCTTAACGTGTAGCCTCAAAAGAGAACCCAAAGGAGAATTTTCTTTCGTCAAAATTTTTCAGAAAATCACTGTTTAAGGAAATCCCGCATCGTGCGAAATTATCTTGTTTTTCCTAAACAACACCTTGTAACTCGAAAAGCTTTCGTGTTGCGTGTATGTTTAAGTGTGTAGCCTCCAAAGAGAAGACACAGGAGAGTTTTCTCTCGAAAGAATATGTAAGAATACCACGTCATAAAGAAATACAGTTTTGCAGAGTAAAGTCATATATGTACGTTTTGGAAACACTTTAAAAGAAGAATTAACGCATCGTACAAAATTAGCTTGTATCTCCTAAACTACACGTTCTAACTCAAAAAGAATTGGTGTAGCATGAACATCTAAACGTATTGCCTCAAAAGAGAACCCAAATGAGAATTTTCTTTCGTCAAAATTTTTCAGAAAATCACATTATAAGGAAATCCCGCATCGTGGGAAATTATCTTGTTTTTCCTAAACAACACGTTGTAACTCGAAAAGCTTTCGTGTTGCGTGTATGTCTAAGTGTGTAGCCTCAAAAGAGAAGGCACAGGAGAGTTTTCTCTCAAAAGAATATGTAAGAATACCACGTTATAAGGAAATACAGTTTTGCAGAGTAAAGACAAATATGAACTTATTGGAAACACTTTAGGAGAAGCAATAACGCATCGTACAAAATTAGCTTGTATCTCCAAAACTACACGTTGTAACTTGAAAAGAATTGGTGTGGCGTGTACGTCTAAACGTGTAGCCTTAAAAGAGAACCCCAAGGAGAATTTTCTTTCGTCAAAATTTTTCACAAAATCACATTTTAAGGAAATCCCGCATCGTGCGAAATTATCTTGTTTTTCCTAAACAACACTTTGTAACTCGAAAAGCTTTTGCGTTGCGTGTATGTCTAAGTGTGTAGCTTCAAAAAAGAAGGCACAGGAGAGTTTTCTCTCGAAAGAATATGTAAGAATACCATGTTATAAGGAAATACAGTTTTGCAGAGTAAAGTCATATATGTAAGTTTTGGAAACACTTTACTAGAAGAAATAACGCATTGTACAAAATTAGCTTGTATCTCCTAAACTACATGTTGTAACTCGAAAAGAATTGGTGTGGCATGTACGACTAAATGTGTAGCCTCAAAAGAGAACGCAAAAGAGAATTTTCTTTCGTCAAAATTTTTCAGAAAATCACGTTTTAAGGAAATCCAGAATCGTGGGATATTATCTTGTTTTTCCTAAACAACACGTTGTAACTCGAAAAGCTTTCGTGTTGCATGTATGTCTGAGTGTGTAGCCTCAAAAGAGAAGGCACAGGAGACTTTTCTCTCGAAAGAATATGTAAGAATACCACGTTATAAGGAAATACAGTTTTGCAGAGTAAAGACTAATACATACGTATTGGAAACACTTTAGGAGAAGAAATAACGCATCGTACAAAATTAGCTTATATCTCCAAAACTACACGTTGTAACTTGAAAAGAATTGGTGTGGCGTGTACGTCTAAACGTGTAGCCTTAAAAGAGAACCCGAAGGAGAATTTTCTTTCCTCAAAATTTTTCAGAAAATCACGTTTTAAGGAAATCCCGCATCCTGATAAATTATCTTGTTTTTCCTAAACAACACGTGGTAACTCGAACAGGTTTTGTGTTGCGTGTATGTCTAAGTGTGTAGCTTCAAAAAAGAAGGCACAGGAGAGTTTTCTCTCGAAAGAATATGTAAGAATACCACGTTATAAGGAAATACAGTTTTGCAGAGTAAAGACATATATGTACGTTTTGGAAACACTTTACGAGAAGAAATAACGCATCGTACAAAATTAGCTTGTATCTCCTAAACTACATTTTGTAACTCGAAAAGAATTGGTGTGGCGTGTACGACTAAACGTGTTGCCTCAAAAGAGAACCCAAAGGAGAATTTTCTTTCGTCAAAATTTTTCAGAAAATCACGTTTTAAGGAAATCCAGCATCCTGCGAAAGTATCTTGTTTTTCCTAAACAACACGTTGTAACTCGAAAAGCTTTCTTGTTGCGTGTATGTCTCAGTGTGTAGCTTCAAAAGAGAAGGCACAGGAGAGTTTTCTCTCGAAAGAATATGTAAGAATACCACGTTATAAGGAAATACAGTTTTGCAGAGTAAAGACTAATACGTACTTATTGGAAACACTTTATAAGAAATAATGCATCATACAAAATTAGCTTGTATCTCCAAAACTACACGTTGTAACTCGAAAGGAATTGGTGTGGCGTGTACGTCTAAACGTGTAGCCTCAAAAGAGAACCGATAGGAGAATTTTCTTTTGTCAAATTTTTTCAGAAAATCACGTTTTAAGGAAATCCAGCATCCTGCGAAAGTATCTTGTTTTTCCTAAACAACACGTTGTAACTCGAAAAGCTTTCTTGTTGCGTGTATGTCTAAGTGTGTAGCCTCAAAAAGAGAAGGCACAGGAGAGTTTTCTCTCGAAAAAATATGTAAGAATACCACGTTATAAGGAAATACAGTTTTGCAGAGTAAAGACTAATACGTACTTATTGGAAACACTTTATAAGAAATAATGCATCATACAAAATTAGATTGTATCTCCAAAACTACACGTTGTAACTCGAAAGGAATTTGTGTGGCGGGTACGTCTAAACGTGTAGCCTCAAAAGAGAACCGATAGGAGAATTATCTTTGTCAAATTTGTCAGAAAATCATGTTTTAAGGAAATCCCGCATCGTGGGAAATTATCTTGTTTTTCCTAAACAACACGTTGTAACTCGAAAAGCTCTCGTGTAGCGTGTATGTCTAAGTGTGTAGCCTCAAAAGAGGAGGCATAGGAGAGTTTTCTATCGAACGAATATGAAAGAATACCACGTTATAAGGAAATACAGTTTTGCAGAGTAAAGACAAATAAGTACTTATTGGAAACACTTTACGAGAAGAAATAATGCATTGTACAAAATTAGCTTGTATCTCCTAAACTACACGTTGTAACTCGAAAAGAATTGGTGTGGCGTGTACGTCTAAACGTGTACCCTCAAAAGAACCCAAAGGAGAATTTTCTTTCATCAAAATTTTTCAGAAAATCACGTTTTAAGGAAATCCCGCATCGTACGAAATTATCTTGTTTTTCCTAAACAACACGTTTTAACTCGAAAAGCTTTTGTGTTGCGTGTATGTCTAAGTGTGTAACCTCAAAAAAGAAGGGACAGGAGAGTTTTCACTCTAAAGAATATGTTAGAATACCACGTTATAATGAAATACAGTTTTGCAGAGAAAAGACATATACATACGTTTTGGAAACACTTTATAAGAAGAAATAACGCATCGTACAAAATTAGCTTGTATCTCCTAAACTACACGTTGTAACTCGAAAAAAATTGGTGTGGCGTGTAAGTCTTAACGTGTAGCCTCAAAAGAGAATCCAAAGTAGAATTTTCTTTCGTCAAAATTTTTCAGAAAATCACTGTTTAAGGAAATCCCGCATCTTGCGAAATTATCTTGTTTTTCCTAAACAACACGTTGTAACTCAAAAAGCTTTAGTGTTGCATGTATGTTTAAGTGTGTAGCCTCCAAAGAGAAGACACAGGAGAGTTTTCTCTCGAAAGAATATGTAAGAATACCACGGTATAAAGAAATACAGTTCTGCAGAATAAAGTCATATATGTACGTTTTGGAAACACTTTAAAAGAAGAATTAACGCATCGTACAAAATTAGCTTGTATCTCCTAAACTACACGTTCTAACTCGAAAAGAATTGGTGTAGCATGTACATCTAAACGTATAGCCTCAAAAGAGAACCCAAATGAGAATTTTCTTTCGTCAAAATTTTTCAGAAAATCACGTTTTAAGGAAATCCCGCATCGTGGGAAATTATCTTGTTTTTCCTAAACAACACGTTGTAACTCGAAAAGCTTTCGTGTTGCGTGTATGTCTAAGTGTGTAGCCTCAAAAGTGAAGGCACAGGAGAGTTTTCTCTCGAAAGAATATGTAAGAATACCACGTTATAAGGAAATACAGTTTTGCAGAGTAAAGACAAATATGTACTTATTGGAAACACTTTAGGAGAAGAAATAACGCATCGTACAAAATTAGCTTGTATCTCCAAAACTACACGTTGTAACTTGCAAAGAATTGGTGTGGCGTGTACGTCTAAACGTGTAGCCTTAAAAGAGAACCCCAAGGAGAATTTTCTTTCGTCAAAATTTTTCAGAACATTACGTTTTAAGGAAATCCGGCATCCTGAGAAATTATCTTGTTTTTCCTAAACAACACGTTGTAACTCGAAAAGCTTTTGCGTTGCGTGTATGTCTAAATGTGTAGCTTCAAAAAAGAAGACACAGGAGAGTTTTCTCTCGAAAGAATATGTAAGAATACCAGGTTATAAGGAAATACAGTTTTGCAGAGTAAAGACATATATGTACGTTTTGGAAATACTTTACGAGAAGAAATAACGCATCGTACAAAATTACCTTGTATCTCCTAAACTACATGTTGTATTTCGAAAAGAATTGGTGTGGCGTGTAGGACTAAACGTGTAGCCTCAAAAGAGAACCCAAAGGAGAATTTTCTTTCGTCAAAATTTTTCAGAAAATCACGTTTTAAGGAAATCCAGCATCCTGCGAAAGTATCTTGTTTTTCCTAAACAACACGTTGTAACTCGAAAAGCTTTCTTGTTGCGTGTATGTCTAAGTGTGTATCCTCAAAAGAGAAGGCACAGGAGAGTTTTCTCTCGAAAGAATATGTAAGAATACCACGTTATAAGGAAATACAGTTTTGCAGAGTAAAGACTAATACGTACTTATTGGAAACACTTTATAAGAAGAAATAACGCATCATATAAAATTAGCTTGTATCTCCAAAACTACACGTTGTAACTCGAAAAGAATTCTTGTGGCGTGTATGTCTAAACGTGTAGACACAAAAGAGAACCGATAGGAGAATTATCTTTCGTCAAAATTTTTCAGAAAATCACGTTTTAAGGAAATCCCGCATCGTGCGAAATTATCTTGTTTTTCCTAAACAACACGTTGTAACTCGAAAAGCTTTTGTGTTGCGTGTATGTCTAAGTGTGTAGCCTCAAAAAAGAAGGGACAGGAGAGTTTTCTCTCGAAAGAATATGTAAGAATACCACGTTATAATGAAATACAGTTTTGCAGAGAAAAGACATATAAATACGTTTTGGAAACACTTTACAAGAAGAAATAACGCATCATACAAAATTAGCTTGTATCTCCTAAACTACACGTTGTAACTCGAAAAGAATTGGTGTGGCGTGTAAGTCTTAACGTGTAGCCTCAAAAGAGAACCCAAAAGAGAATTTTCTTTCGTCAAAATTTTTCAGAAAATCACTGTTTAAGGAAATCCCGCAGTGTGCGAAATTATCTTGTTTTTCCTAAACAACATGTTGTAACTTGAAAAGCTTTAGTGTTGCGTGTATGTTTAAGTGTGTAGCCTCCAAAGAGAAGGCACAGGAGCGTTTTCTCTCGAAAGAATATGTAAGAATACCACGTTATAAAGAAATACAGTTTTGCAGAGTAAAGTCATATATGTACATTTTGGAAACACTTGAAAAGAAGAAATAACGCATCGTACAAAATTAGCTTGTATCTCCTAAACTACACGTTCTAACTCGAAAAGAATTGGTGTTGCATGTACATCTAAACGTATAGCCTCAAAAGAGAACCCAAATGAGAATTTTCTTTCGTCAAAATTTTTCATAAAATCACATTTTACGAAAATCCCGCATCGTGGGAAATTATCTTGTTTTTCCTAAACAACACATTGTAACTCGAAAAGCTTTCGTGTTGCGTGTATGTCTAAGTGTGTAGCCTCAAAAGAGAAGGCACAGGAGAGTTTTCTCTCGAAAGAATATGTAAGAATACCACGTTATAAGGAAATACAGTTTTGCAGAGTAAAGACAAATATGTACTTATTGGAAACACTTTAGGAGAAGAAATAACGCATCGTACAAAATTAGCCTGTATCTCCAAAACTACACGTTGTAACTCGAAAAGAATTGGTGTGGCGTGTACGACTAAACGTGTAGACACAAAAGAGAACCCAAAGGAGAATTTTCTTTCGTCAAAATTTTTCAGAAAATCACGTTTTAAGGAAATCCAGCATCCTGCGAAAGTATCTTGTTATTCCTAAACAACACGTTGTAACTCGAAAAGCTTTCGTGTTGCGTGTATGTCTAAGTGTGTATCCTCAAAAGAGAAGGCACAGGAGAGTTTTCTCTCGAAAGAATATGTAAGAATACCTCGTTATAAGGAAATACAGTTTTGCAGAGTAAAGACTAATACTTACGTATTGGAAACACTTTAGGAGAAGAAATAACGCATCGTACAAAATTAGCTTGTATCTCCAAAAGTACACATTGTAACTTGAAAGGAATTGGTGTGGCGTGTACGACTAAACGTGTAGCCTTAAAAGAGAACCCCAAGGAGAATTTTCTTTCGTCAAATGTTTTCAGAAATTCACGTTATGAGGAAATCTGGCATCCTGAGAAATTATCTTGTTTTTCCTAAACAACACGTTGTAACTCGAAAAGGTTTTGTGTTGCGTGTATGTCTAAGTGTGTAGCTTCAAAAAAGAAGGCACAGGAGAGTTTTCTCTCGAAAGAATATGTAAGAATACCAGGTTATAAGGAAATACAGTTTTGCAGAGTAAAGACATATATGTACGTTTTGGAAACACTTTACGAGAAGAAATAACGCATCGTACAAAATTACCTTGTATCTCCTAAACTACATGTTGTAACTCGAAAAGAATTGGTGTGGTGTGTACGACTAAACGTGTAGCCTCAAAAGAGAACCCAAAGGAGAATTTTCTTTCGTCAAAATTTTTCAGAAAATCAGGTTTTAAGGAAATCCAGCATCCTGCGAAAGTATCTTGTTTTTCCTAAACAACACGTTGTAACTCGAAAAGCTTTCTTGTTGCGTGTATGTCTAAGTGTGTATCCTCAAAAGAGAAGGCACAGGAGAGTTTTCTCTCGAAAGAATATGTAAGAATACCACGTTATAAGGAAATACAGTTTTGCAGAGTAAAGACTAATACGTACTTATTGGAAACACTTTATAAGAAGAAATAACGCATCATATAAAATTAGCTTGTATCTCCAAAACTACACGTTGTAACTCGAAAAGAATTCTTGTGGCGTGTATGTCTAAACGTGTAGACACAAAAGAGAACCGAGAGGAGAATTATCTTTCGTCAAAATTTTTCAGAAAATCACGTTTTAAGAAATCCCGCATCGTGGGAAATTATCTTGTTTTTCCTAAACAACACGTTGTAACTCGAAAAGCTTTTGTGTTGCGTGTATGTCTAAGTGTGTAGCCTCAAAAAAGAAGGTACAGGAGAGTTTTCTCTCGAAAGAATATGTAAGAATACCACGTTATAATGAAATACAGTTTTGCAGAGAAAAGACATATAAATACGTTTTGGAAACACTTTACAAGAAGAAATAACGCATCATACAAAATTAGCTTGTATCTCCTAAACTACACGTTGTAACTCGAAAAGAATTGGTGTGGCGTGTAAGTCTTAACGTGTAGCCTCAAAAGAGAACCCAAAAGAGAATTTTCTTTCGTCAAAATTTTTCAGAAAATCACTGTTTAAGGAAATCCCGCAGTGTGCGAAATTATCTTGTTTTTCCTAAACAACATGTTGTAATTTGAAAAGCTTTAGTGTTGCGTGTATGTTTAAGTGTGTAGCCTCCAAAGAGAAGGCACAGGAGCGTTTTCTCTCGAAAGAATATGTAAGAATACCACGTTATAAAGAAATACAGTTTTGCAGAGTAAAGTCATATATGTACGTTTTGGAAACACTTGAAAAGAAGAAATAACGCATCGTACAAAATTAGCTTGTATCTCCTAAACTACACGTTCTAACTCGAAAAGAATTGGTGTTGCATGTACATCTAAACGTATAGCCTCAAAAGAGAACCCAAATGAATATTTTCTTTCGTCAAAATTTTTCAGAAAATCACGTTTTACGAAAATCCCGCATCGTGGGAAATTATCTTGTTTTTCCTAAACAACACGTTGTAACTCGAAAAGCTTTCGTGTTGCGTGTATGTCTAAGTGTGTAGCCTCAAAAGAGAAGGCACAGGAGAGTTTTCTCTCGAAAGAATATGTAAGAATACCACGTTATAAGGAAATACAGTTTTGCAGAGTAAAGACAAATATGTACTTATTGGAAACACTTTAGGAGAAGAAATAACGCATCGTACAAAATTAGCCTGTATCTCCAAAACTACACGTTGTAACTCGAAAAGAATTGGTGTGGCGTGTACGACTAAACGTGTAGCCTCAAAAGAGAACCCAAAGGAGAATTTTCTTTCGTCAAAATTTTTCAGAAAATCACGTTTTAAGGAAATCCAGCATCCTGCGAAAGTATCTTGTTATTCCTAAACAACACGTTGTAACTCGAAAAGCTTTCATGTTGCGTGTATGTCTAAGTGTGTATCCTCAAAAGAGAAGGCACAGGAGAGTTTTCTCTCGAAAGAATATGTAAGAATACCACGTTATAAGGAAATACAGTTTTGCAGAGTAAAGACTAATACTTACGTATTGGAAACACTTTAGGAGAAGAAATAACGCATCGTACAAAATTAGCTTGTATCTCCAAAAGTACACATTGTAACTTGAAAGGAATTGGTGTGGCGTGTACGACTAAACGTGTAGCCTTAAAAGAGAACCCCAAGGAGAATTTTCTTTCGTCAAAAGTTTTCAGAAATTCACGTTTTGAGGAAATCTGGCATCCTGAGAAATTATCTTGTTTTTCCTAAACAACACGTTGTAACTCGAAAAGGTTTTGTGTTGCGTGTATGTCTAAGTGTGTAGCTTCAAAAAAGAAGGCACAGGAGAGTTTTCTCTCGAAAGAATATGTAAGAATACCGGGTTATAAGGAAATACAGTTTTGCAGAGTAAAGACATATATGTACGTTTTGGAAACACTTTACGAGAAGAATTAACGAATCGTACAAAATTAGCTTGTATCTCCTAAACTACATGTTGTAACTCAAAAGAATTGGTGTGGCGTGTACGACTAAACGTGTAGCCTCAAAAGAGAACCCAAAGGAGAATTTTCTTTCGTCAAAATTTTTCAGAAAATCACGTTTTATGGAAATCCAGCATCCTGCGAAAGTATCTTGTTTTTCCTAAACAACACGTTGTAACTCGAAAAGCTCTCGTGTTGCGTGTATGTCTAAGTGTGTAGCCTCAAAAGAGAAGGCACAGGAGAGTTTTCTCTTGAAAGAATATGTAAGAATACCACGTTATAAGGAAATACAGTTTTGCAGAATAAGGACATATATGTACGTTTAGGAAACACATTACTAGAAGAAATAACACATCGTAAAAATTTAGCTTGTATCTCCTAAACTACACGTTGTAACTTGAAAAGAATTTGTGTGGCGTGTACGTCTAAACGTGTAGCCTCAAAAGAGCACCCAAAGGAGAATTTTCTTTCGTCAATATTTTTCAGAAAATCACGTTTTAAGGAAATTCCGCATCGTGCGAAATTATCTTGTTTTTCCTAAACAACACGTTGTAACTCGAAAAGCTTTCGTGTTGCATGTATGTCTAAGTGTGTAGCCTCAAAAGAGAAGACACAGGAGAGTTTTCTATCGAAAGAATTTGTAAGAATACCACGTTATAATGAAATACAGTTTTGCAGAGTAAAGACAAATATGTAGGTATTGGAAACACTTTTCAAGAAGAAATAATGCATCGTACAAAATTAGCTTGTATCTCCTAAACTACACGTTGTAACTCGAAAAGTATTGGTGTGGCGTGTACGTCTAAATATGTAGCCTCAAAAGAGAACCCAAAGGAGAATTTTCTTTCGTCAAAATTTTTCAGAAAATCACGTTTTAAGGAAATCCCGCATCTTGAGAAATTATCTTGTTTTTCCTAAACAACAAGTTGTAACTTGAAAAGCTTTCATGTTGCGTGTATGTCTAAGTGTGTAGCCTCAAAAGAGAAGGCCCAGGAGAGTTTTCTCTCCTAAGAATATGTAAGAATACCACGTTATAAGGAAATACAATTTTGCAGAGTAAAGACAAATATGTACGTATTGGAAACACATTATGAGAAGAATTAACGCATCCTTAAAAATTAGCTTTTATCTCCAAAACTACACGTTGTAACTCGGAAAGAATTGGTGTGGCGTGTACGGCTAAACGTGTAGCCTCAAAAGAGAACCCAAAGGATAATTTTCTTTCGTCAACATTTTTCCGAAAATCACGTTTTAAGGAAATCCCGCATTGTGCGAATTTATCTTGTTTTTCCTAAACAACACGTTGTAACTCGAAAAACTTTCGTGTTTCGTGTATGTCTAAGTGTGTAGCCTAAAAAGCGAAGGCACAGGAGAGTTTTCTCACGAAAGAATATGTAAGAATACCACGTTATAAGGAAATTCAATTTTGCAGAGTAAAGACAAATACGTACGTATTGGAAACACTTTATCAGAAGAAATAACACATCGTACAAAATTAGCTTTTATCTCCAAAACTACACGATGTAGCTCGAAAAGAATTGGTGTGGCGTGTAGGTCTAAACGTGTAGCCTCAAAAGAAAACGTAAAGGAGAATTTTCTTTCGTCAAATTTTTCCAGAAAATCACGTTTTAAGGAAATCCCGCATCGTGCGAAATTATCTAGTTTTTCCTAAACAACACGTTGTAACTCGAAAAGCTTTCATGTTGCGTGTATGTCTAAGTATGTAGCCTCAAAAGAGAAGGCACAGGAGAGTTTTCTCTCGAAAGAATATGTAAGAATACCACGTTATAAGGAAATACAGTTTTGCAGAGTAAAGACAAATAAGTACGTATTGGAAACACTTTACAAGAAGAAATAATGCGTCGTAAAAAATTAGCTTGTATATCCAAAACTACACGTTGTAACTCGAAAAGAATTGGTGTGGCATGTACGTCTAAACATGTAGCCTCAAAAGAGAACCGAATGGAGAATTTTCTTTCGTCAAACTTTTTCAGAAAATCACGTTTTAAGGAAATCCCGCATTGTGCGAAATTATCTTGTTTTTCCTAAACAACACGTTGTAACTCGAAAAGCTTTCGTATTTCGTGTATGTCTAAATATGTAGCCTCAAAAGAGAAGGCACAGGAGAGTTTTCAATCGAAAGAATTTGTAAGAATACCACGATATAAGGAAATACAGTTTTGCAGAGTAAAGACATATACGTACCTATTGGAAACACTTTAAGAGAAGAAATAAAGCATCTTACAAAATTAGCTTGTATCTCCTAAACAACACGTTGTAACTCGAAAAGAATTGGTGTGGCGTGTACTTCTAAACGTGTAGCCGCAAAAGAGAACCCAAAGGAGAATTTTCTTTCGTCAAAATTTCTAAGAAAATCACGTTTTAAGGAAATCCCCCATCGTGAGAAATTATCTTGTTTTTCCTAAACAACACGTTGTAACTGAAAGCTTTCGTGTTGCGTGTATGTCTAAATGTGTAGCCTCAAAAGAGAAAGCACAGGAGAGTTTTCTCTCGAAAGAATATGTAAGAATACCACGTTATAAGGAAATACAGTTTTGCAGAGTAAAGACATATACGTACATATTGGAAACACTTTACGAGAAGAAATAACGCATTGTACAAAATTAGCTTGTATCTCCTAAACTACACGTTGTAACTCAAAAAGAATTGGTGTGGCGTGTACATCTAAACGTGTAGCCTCAAAAGAGAACCCAAAGGTGAATTTTCTTTCCTCAAAATTTATCAGAAAATCACGTTTTAAGGAAATCCCGCATTGTGCGAAATTATCTTGTTTTCCTAAACAACACGTTGTAACTCGAAAAGCTTTCCTGTTGCGTGTATGTCTAAGGGTGTAGCCTCAAAAGAGAAGGCACAGGAGATTTTTCTCTCGAAAGAATATGTAAGAATACCACGTTATAAGGAAATACAGTTTTGCAGAGTAACGACAAATACATATGTATTGGAAACACTTTAGGAGAAGAAATAATGTATCGTACAAAATTAGCTTGTATATCCAAAACTACACGTTGTATTTCGAAAAGAATTGGTGTGGCGTGTACGTCTAAACGTGTAGCCTCAAAAGAGAACCCAAAGGAGAATTTTCTTTCGTCAAAATTTTTCAGAAAATCACGTTATATGGAAACGCTGCATCGTGCGAAATTATCTTGTTTTTCCTAAACAACACGTTGTAACTCGAAAAGCTTTCGTGTTGCGTGTATGTCTAAGTGTGTAGCCGCAAAAGAGTAGGCACAGGAGAGTTTTCTCTCGAAAGAATATGTAAGAATACCACGTTATAAGGAAATACAGTTTTTCAGAGTAAAGACATATACTTACCTAATGGAAACACTTTAGGAGAAGAAATAAGGCATCGTACAAAATTAGCTTGTATGTCCTAAACTACAGGTTGTAACTCGAAAAGAATTGTTGTGGCGTGTACGGCTAAACGTGTAGCCTCAAAAGAGAACCCAAAGGAAAATTTTCTTTCGTCAAAATTTTTCAGAACATCACGTTTTAACGAAATCCCGCATCGTGCAAAATTATCTTGTTTTTCCTAAACAACATGTTGTAACTCGAAAAGCTTTCGTGTTGCGTGTATATCTAAGTGTGTAGCCTCAAAAGAGAAGGCACAGGAGAGTTTTCTCTCAAAAGAATATGAAAGAATACCACGTTATAAGGAAATACAGTTTTGCAGATTAAAGACAAATACATACGTATTGGAAACACTTTAGGAGAAGAAATAAAGCATCCTAAAAAATTAGCTTGAATCTCCTAAACTACACGTTGTAACTCGAAAGAATTGGTGTGGCTTGTACATCTAAACATGGATCCTCAAAAGAGAACCCAAAGGAGAATTTTCTTTCCTCAAAAATTTTCAGAAAATCACGTTTTAAGGAAATCCTACATAGTGCGAAATTATCTTGTTTTTCCTAAACAACACGTTGTAACTCGAAAAGCTTTCTTGTTGCGTGTATGTCTAAGTTTATAGCCTCAAAAGAGAAGGCACAGGAGAGTTTTCTCTCGAAAGAATATGTAAGAATACCACGTTATAAGGAAATACACTTTTGCAGAGTAAAGACATATATGTACCTATTGGAAACACTTTACGAGAAGAAATAATGCATCGTACAAAATTAGCTTGTATCTCCAAAACTACACGTTTAACTCGAAAAGAATTGGTGTTGCGTGTACGTCTAAATGTGTAGCCTCAAAAGAGAACCCAAAGGAGAATTTTTTTCGTCAAAATTTTTCAGAAAATCACATTTAAAGTAAATCCCGCATCGTGCGAAATTGTCTTGTTTTTCCTAAACAACACGTTTTAACTCGAAAAGCTTTCGTGTTGCGTGTATGTCTAAGTGTGTAGCCTCAAAAGAGAAGGCACAGGAGAATTTTCTCTCAAAAGAATATGTAAGAATACCACGCTATAAGTAATTACATTTTTGCAGAGTAAAGACAAATACTTACGTATTGGAAACACTATACGAGAAGAATAACGCATCCTACAAAATTAGCTTGTATCTCCTAAACTACACGTTGTAACTCGAAAAGAATTGGTGTGGCTTGTACGTCTAAACGTGTAGCAGAAAATCAAGTTTTAAGGAAATCCCGCATCTTGCGAAATTATCTTGTTTTCCTAAACAACACGTTGTAACTCGAAAAGCTTTCGTGTTGCGTGTATGTCTATGTGTGTAGCCTCAAAAGAGAAGGCACAGGAGAGTTTTCTCTCGAAAGAATATGTAAGAATACCACGTTATGAGGAAATACAGTTTTGCAGAGTAAAGACATATACATACATATTGGAAACACTTTACGAGAAGAAATAACACATCATACAAAATTAGCTTGTATCTCCAAAACTACACGTTGTAACTCGAAAAGAATTGGTTTGGCATGTACGTCTAACCGTGTAGCCTCAAAAGAGAACCCAAAAGAGAATTTTCTTTCGTCAAAATTTTTCAGAAAATCACGTTTTAAGGAAATCCCGCATCGTGCGAAATTATCTTGTTTTTCCTAAACAACACGTTGTAACTCGAAAAGCTTTCGTGTAGCGTGTATGTCTAAGTATGTAGCCTCAAAAGAGAAGGCACTGGAGAGTTTTCTCTCGAAAGAATATGAAAGAATACCACGTTATAAGGAAATACAGTTTTGCAGAGTAAAGACAAATAAGTACGTATTGGAAACACTTTATGAGAAGAAATAATGCATCGTACAAAATTAGCTTGTATCTCCTAAACTACACGTTGTAACTCGAAAAGATTTGGTGTGGCTCGTATGTCTACACGTGTAGCCTCAAAAGAGAACCCACAGGAGAACTTTCTTTTGTCAAAATTTGTCAGAAAACAACGTTTTATGGAAATCCTGCATCGTGCAAAATTATCTACTTTTTCCAAAACAGCACGTTTTAACTCGAAAAGCTTTGGTGTTGCATATATTTTTAAGCCTATAGCCTCTAAAGAGAACACACAGGAGAGTTTTCTCTTGAAAGAACATGTAAGAATACAATGTTATAAGGAAATAGATTATTGCAGAGTAAAGACAAATATGTACATATTGGAAACAGTTCACCAGAGTAATTAATCCATCGTACAAAATTAGCTTGTATCTCCTAAACAACATGTTGTAACTCGAAAAGATTTGGTGTGACGTGTACGTCTAAACGTGTAGCCTCAAAAGAGAACCCACCGGAGAATTTTCTTTCATCAAAATTTGTCAGAAATCACGTTTTAAGGAAATCTCGCATCGTGCGAAATTATCTTGTTTTTCCTAACCAACACGTTGTAACTCGAAAAGCTTTGGTGTTGCGTGTATGTCTCAGCGTGTAGCCTGAAAAGAGAACGCACAGGAGAGTTTTCTCTCGAAAGAATATGTAAGAATACCATGTTATAAGGAAATACAGTGTTGCAGAGTAAAGACAAGTAAGTACGTATTGGAAACACTTTACAAGAAGAAATATCGCAACGTAAAAAATTTGCTTGTATCTCCTAAACAACATGTTGTAACTCGAAAAGATTTGGTGTGGCTCGTACGTCTAAACGTGTAGCCTCAAAAGAGAACCCACAGGAGTACTTTCTTTCGTCAATATTTGTCAGAAAACCACGTTTTAAGGAAATCCTGCATCGTGCAAAATTATCTTGTTTTTCCTAAACAACACGTTGAAACTCGGAAAGCTTTGGTGTTGCTTGTATGTCTAAGCGTGTAGCCTCTAAATAGAATGCACAGGAGAGTATTCTCTCGAAAGAACATGTAAGAATACAACGTTATAAGGAAATAGAGTGTTGCAGAGTAAAGACAAATGCGTACGTATTGGAAACACTTTATGAGAAGGAATAACGCATCGTAAAAAATTAGCTTGTATCTCCTAAACAACACGTGGCAACTCGAAAGGATTTGGTGTGGCGTGCACATCTAAACGTGTAGCCTCAAAAGAGAACACACAGGAGAATTTTCTTTCCTCAAAATTTCTCAGAACACCACGTTTTAAGGAAATCCCGCATCGTGCGAAATTATCTTGTTTTTCATAAACAACACGTTCTAACTCGAAAATCTTTGGTGTTGCTTGTATGTCTAAGTGTGTAGCCTCAAAAGGGAATGAACAGGATAGTTTTCTCTCGAAAGAATATGTAAGATTGCCATGTTATAAGGAATTCAGTGTTGCAGAGTAAAGACAAATACGTACGTACTGGAAACACTTTATGAGAAGAATTAACGCATCTTACAAAATTAGCTTGTATCTCCTAAACAAAATGTTGTAACTCGAAAAGATTTAATGTGGCGTGTACATCTAAACATGTAGCCTCAAAAGAGAACCCACAGGAGAATTTTCTTTCGTCAAAATTTTTCAGAAAACCTCGTTTTAAGGAAATCCCGCATTGTGCGAAATTATCTTCTTTTTCCTAAACATCATGTTGTAACTCCAAAAGCTTTGGCGTTACGTGTATGTGTAAGCGTGGAGCCTCAAAAGAGAAGGCACAGGAGAGTTTTCTCTCGAAAGAATATGTAAGAATACCACGTTATAAGGAAATAGAATTTTGCAGAGTAAAGACAAATAAGTACATATTGGAAACACTTTAGGAGAAGAATTAACGCATCGTACAAAATTAGCTTGTATCTCCTAAACAAAACGTTGTAACTCGGAAAGATTTGGTGTGGCGTGTACATCTAAACATGTAGCCTCAAAAGAGAACCCACAGGAGAATTGTCTTTCGTCAAAATTTTTCAGAAAACCACGTTTTAAGGAAATCCCGGATTGTGCGAAATTATCTTCTTTTTCCTAAACAACATGTTGTAACTCCAAAAGCTTTGGTGTTACGTGTATGTGTAAGCGTGGAGCCTCAAAAGAGAAGGCACAGGAGAGTTTTCTCTCGAAAGAATATGTAAGAATACCACGTTATAAGGAAATACAATTTTGCAGAGTAAAGACAAATAAGTACATATTGGAAACACTTTAGGAGAAGAATTAACGCATCTTACAAAATTAGCTTGTATCTCCTAAACAACATGTTGTAACTCGAAAAGATTTGCTGTGGCGTGTTCATTTAAACATGTAGCCTCAAAAGAGAACCCACAGGAGAATTTTCTTTGGTCAAAATTTGTCAGAAAACCACGTTTTAAGGAAATCCCGCATCGTGCGAAATCATCTTCTTTTCGCTAAACAACATGTTGTAACTCGAAAAGCTTTGGTGTTGCGTGTATGTGTAAGCATGGAGCCTCAAAAGAGAAGGAACAGGAGCATTTTCTCTGGAAAGAATATGTAAGAATACCACGTTATAAGGAAATACAATTTTGCAGAGTAAAGACAAATAAGTACATATTGGAAGCACTTTACGAGAAGAAATAACGGATCGAAAAAAATTAGCTTGTATCTCCTAAACAACATGTTGTAACTCGAAAAGATTTGGTGTGACGTGTACGTCTAAACGTGTAGCCTCAAACGAGAACCCACAGGAGAATTTTCTTTCATCAAAATTTGTCAGAAACGAAGTTTTAAGGAAATCTCGCATCGTGCGATATTATATTGTTTTTCCTAAACAACACGTTGTAACTCGAAAAGCTTTGGTGTTGCGTGTATGTCTAAGCGTGTAGCCTCAAAAGAGAACGCACAGAAGAGTTTTCTCTCGAAAGAATATGTAAGAATACCACGTTAAAGGTAGTACAGTGTTGCAGATTAAAGACAAATAAGTACGTATTGGAAACACTTTACAAGAAGAAATAACGCAACGTAAAATATTTGCTTGTATCTCCTAAACAACACGTTGCAACTCGAAACGATTTGGTGTGGCTCGTACGTCTAAACGTGTAGCT
The DNA here is from genome assembly GCF_947179515.1 of Apodemus sylvaticus. Classification (NCBI taxonomy): domain Eukaryota; kingdom Metazoa; phylum Chordata; class Mammalia; order Rodentia; family Muridae; genus Apodemus; species Apodemus sylvaticus. The sequence goes on along the minus strand of NC_067491.1, from coordinate 64,141,402 downwards.
TCAAAAGAGAACCCACAGGAGAACTTTCTTTCGTCAATATTTGTCAGAAAACCACGTTTTAAGGAAATTCTGCATCATGAAAAATTATCTTGTTTTTCCTAAACAAAACGTTGTAACTCGAAAAGCTTTGGTGTTGCGTGTATGTCTAAGCGTGAAGCCTCTAAAGAGAATGCACAGGAGAGTTTTCTCTCAAAAGAACATGTAAGAATACAACGTTATAAGGAAATAGAGTGTTGCAGAGTAAAGACAAATGCGTACTTATTGGAAACACTTTACTAGAAGAAATAACACATCGTAAAAAATTAGCTTGTATCTCCTAAACAACATGTGGTAACTCGAAAGGATTTGGTGTGGCATGCACGTCTAAACTTGTAACCTCAAAAGAGAACCCACAGGAGAATTTTCTTTCGTCAAAATTTGTCAGACCACCACGTTTTAAGGAAATCCCGCATCGTGTGAAATTATCTTGTTTTTCATAAACAACACGTTGTAACTCGAAAAGCTTTGATGTTGCCTGTATGTCTAAGTGTGTAGTCTCAAAAGGGAACGCACAGGATAGTTTTCTCTCTAAAGAATATGTAAGAATACCACATTATAAGGAAATACAGTGTTGCAGTGTAAAGACAAATACGTACGTATTGGAAACACTTTACAAGAAGAATTAATGCATCTTAAAAAATTAGCTTGTATATCCTAAACAACACGTTGTAACTCAAATTGATTTGGTGTGGCGTGTACATCTAAACATGTAGCCTCAAAAGAGAACCCACAGGAGAATTTTCTTTCGTCAAAATTTTTCAGAAAACCGCGTTTTAAGGAAATCCCGCATCGTGCGAAATCATCTTCTTTTCGTAAACAACATGTTGTAACTCGAAAAGCTTTGGTTTAGCGTGTATGTGTAAGCGTGGAGCCTCAAAAGAGAAGGCACAGGAGAGTTTTCTCTCGAAAGAATATGTAAGAATACCACGTTATAAGGAAATACAATTTTGCAGAGTAAAGCAAATAAGTACATATTGGAAACACTTTAGGAGATGAAATAACACATCGTACGAAATTAACTTGTATCTCCTAAACAACACGTTGTAACTCAAAAAGATTTGGTTTGACGTGTATATCTAAACGTTTAGCCTCAAGAGAGAACCCACAGGAGAATTTTCTTTCATCAAAATTTGTCAGAAACCACGTTTAAAGAAATCTCGCATCGTGCGAAATTATCTTGTTTTTCCTAAACAACACGTTGTAAATAGAAAAGCTTTGGTGTTGCGTGTATGTCTAAGCGTGTAGACTCTAAAGAGAATGCACAGGAGACTTTTCTCTCGAAAGATATGTAAGAGTACCACGTTATAACGAAATACACTGTTGCAGAGTATAGACAAATATGTACCTATTGGATACACTTTAAGAGAAGAAATACCGCATTGTACAAAATTAGCTTGTATCTCCTAAACCACACGTTGTAACTCGAAAAGATTTGGTGTGGCTCGTACCTCTACACGTGTAGCCTCAAAAGAGAACCCACAGGAGAACTTTCTTTCATCAAAATTTTTTCAGAAAACCACGTTTTATGGAAATCTCGCATCGTGCGAAATTATCTTGTTTTTCCTAAACAGCACGTTGTAACTCGAAAAGCTATGGCTTTGCGTGTTTGTCTCAGCATGTAGCCTCAACGGAGAACGCACAGGAGCGTTTTCCCTCGAAAGAATATGTAAGAATACCACGTTATAAGGAAATACAATGTTGCAGAATAAAGGCAAATAAGTACATATTGGAAAAACTTACAAGAAGAAATAATGCATCTTACAAAATTTGCTTGTATCTCCTAAACAACACGTTGTAACTCGAAAAGTTTTGGTGTTGCCTGTATGTCTAAGTGTGTAGCCTCAAAAGGGAATGCACAGGATAATTTTCTCTCGAAAGAATATGTAAGAATACCACGTTATAAGGAAATACAGTGTTGCAGAGTAAGACAAATACGTACTGATTGGAAACACTTTATGAGAAGGATTAACGAATCGTACAAAATTAGATTGTATCTCCGAAACAACACGTTGTAACTCGAAAAGATTTGGTGTGGCGTGTACATCTAAACATGTAGCCTCAAAAGAGAACCCACAGGAGAATTTTCTTTTGTCAAAATTTTTCAGAAAACCACGTTTTAAGGAAATCCCGCATCGTGCGAAATAATCTTCTTTTTCCTAAACAACATGTTGTAACTCGAGAAGCAATGGTGTTGCGTGTATGTGTAAGTGTGGAGACTCAAAAGGGAATGCACAGGAGAGTTTTCTCTCGAAAGAATTTGTAAGACTACTACATTATAAGGAAATACAGTGTTGCAGAGTAAAGACAAATACGTACATATTGGAAACACTTTAAGAGAAGAAATAACGCATCTTACAAAATTAGCTTGTGTCTCCTAAAAAACTCATTGTAACTCGAAAGATTTGGTGTGACCTGTACGTCTAAGCGTGTAGCCTCAAAAGAGAACCCACAGGAGAATTTTCTTTCATCAAAATTTGTCAGAAACCACGTTTTAAGGAAATCTCGCATCGTGCGAAATTATCTAGTTTTTCCTAAACAACACGTTGTAACTTGAAAAGCTTTGGTGTTGTGTGTATGTCTAAACGTGTAGCCTCAAAAGAGAACACACAGGAGAGTTTTCCCTCGAAAGAATATGTAAGAATACCACGTTATAAGGAAATACAGTGTTGCAGAGAAAAGACAATTACTTATGTATTGGAAACACTGTACGAGAAGTAATAATGCATCATACAAAATTAGCTTGTATCTCCTAAACAACAGGTTTTACCTCGAAAGGATTTGGTGTGGCGTGTACGGCTAAACGTGTAGCCTCAAAAGAGAACCCACAGGAGAATTTTCTTTTGTCAAAATATGTGAGAAAACCACGTTTTAAGGAAATCCCTCATCGTGCAAAATTATCTTGTTTTTCCTAAACAACAAGTTGTAACTCGAAAAGCTTTGGTGTTGCGTGTATGTCTAAGCGTGTAGCCTCAAAAGAGAATGTAAAGGAGAGTTTTTTCTCGAAAGAATATGTAAGAATACCACTTTATAAGGAAATACAGTGTTGCATAGTAAAGACAAATACTTTCATATTGGAAACACTTTAGGAGAAGAAATAACGCATCGTAAAAAATTAACTTGTATCTCTTAAACAACACGTTGTAACTCGAAAAGATTTGGTGTGGCGTGTACGTCTAAATGTGTGGCTCAAAAGAGAACCCACAGGACAATTTTCTTTTTTTAAAACTTTTCAGAAAACCACGTTTTAAGGAAATCCCGCATCCTGCGAAATCAACTTCTTTTTCCTAAACAACATGTTGTAACTCAAAAAGCTTTGGTATTGCGTGTATGTCTAACCGTAGAGCGTCAAAAGCGAAGGCACAGGAGAGTTTTCTCTCGAAAGAATATGTAAGAATACCACGTTATAAAGAAATACAATTTCGCAGAGTAACTGCAAATAAATACATACTGGAAACACTTTAGGAGAAGAAATAACGCATCGTACAAAATTAGCTTGTATCTCCTAAACAACACGTGGTAAATCGAAAAGATTTGGTTTGGCGTGTACGTCTAAACGTGTAGCCTCAAAGAGAACACAAAGAGAATTTTCTTTCGTCAAAATTTGTCAGAAAACCACGTTTAAGGAAATCCCGCATCGTGCGAAATTATCTTGTTTTTCCTAAACAACAACTTGTAACTCGAAAATCTTTGGTGTTGCGTGTATGTCTAAGCGAGTAGCCTCAAAAGAGAATGCACAGGAGAGTTTTCTCTCGAAAGAACATGTAAGAATACAACGTTATAAGAAAATACAGTGTTGCAGAGTAAAGACAAATACGTACATATTGGAAACACTTTACGAGAAGAAATTACGCATCATACAATATTAGCTTGTATCTCCTAAACAAAAAGTGGAAACTCGAAAACATTTGGTTTGGCGTGTACGTCTAAAAGTGTAGCCTCAAAAGAGAACCCACTGGACAATTTTCTTTCTTCAAAATTTGTCAGAAAACCACGTTTTAACGAAATCCCGCATCCTGCGAAATTATCTTGTTTTTCCTAAACAACAAGTATTAACTCGAAAAGCTTTGGTGTTGCGTGTCTGTCAAGTGTGTAGCCTCAAAAGGGAATGCACAGGAGAGTTTTCTCTCGAAAGAATATGTAAGAATACCCCGTTATAAGGAAATACAGTGTTGCAGAGTAAAGACAAATACGTACATATTGGAAACACTTTACGAGAAGAATTAACGCATTGTACAAAATTAGCTTGAATCTCCTAAACAACACGTTGTTACTCGAAAAGATTTGGTGTGGCGTGTATGTCTAAACGTGTAGCCTCAGAAGAGAACACACAGGAGAATTTTCTTTCGTCAAAATTTTCAGAAAACCACGTTTTAAGGAAATCCCGCATCGTGCGAAATCATCTTCTTTTTCCTAAACAACATGTTGTAACTCGAAAAGCTTTGGTTTTGCGTGTATGTCTAAGCGTGGAGCCTCAAAAGAGAAGGCACAGGAGTGTTTTCTCTCGAAAGAATATGTAAGAATACCACATTATAAGGAAATACAATTTTGCAGAGTAAAGACAAATAATTACATATTGGAAACACTTTACAAGATGAAATAACACATCATACAAAATTAGCTTGTATCTCCTAAACAAAACATGGTAACTCGAAAGATTTGGTGTGACGTGTACGTCTAAACGTGTAGCCTCAAAAGAGAACCCACAGGAGAATTTTCTTTCATCAAAATTTGTCAGAAAACACGTTTTAAGGAAATCTCGCATTGTGCAAAATTATCTAGTTTTTCCTAAACGACACGTTGTAACTCGAAAAGCACTGGGGTTGCGTGCATGTCTAAGCGTGTAGTCTCAAAAGAGAACGCACAGGAGAGTTTTCTCTCGAAAGAATATGTAAGAATACCACGTTATAAGGAAATACAGTGTTGCAGAGTAAAGACAACCACGTATGTATTGGAAACACTTTACGAGAAGAATTAACGCACAGTAAGAAATTAGCTTGTATCTCCTAAACAAGAAGTTTTAACTCGAAAAGATTTGGTGTGGCCTGTACGTCTAAACGTGTAGCCTCAAAGGAGTACCCACAGGAGAATTTTCTTTCGTCAAAATTTTTCAAAGAACCAAGTTTTAAGGAAATCCCGCATCGTGTGAAATCATCTACTTTTTCCTAAACAACATGTTGTAACTCGAAAAGCTTTAGTGTTGCGTGTATGTCTAAGCGTGGAGCCTCAAAAGAGAAGGCACAGGATAGTTTTCTGTCGAAAGAATATGTAAGTATACCACGTTATTAGGAAATACAATTTTGCAGAGTAAAGACAAATAAGTACATATTGGAAACACTTTATGAGAAGAAATAATACATCATACAAAATTAGCTTTTATCTCCTAAACAGCACGTGGTACCTTGAAAAGATTTGGTTTGGCGTGTACATCTAAACGTGTAGCCTCAAAAGAGAACCAACAGGAGAATTTTCTTTCATCAAAATTTGTCAGATAACCACGTTTTAAGGAAATCCCGCATCTTGCAAAATTATCTTGTTTTTCCTAAACAACACGTTGTAACTCGAAAAGCTTTGGTGTTGCGTGTATATCTAAGCGTGTAGCCTCAAAAGAGAATGCACAGGATAGTTTTCTCACGAAGGAACATGTAAGAATTCAACGTTATAAGGAAATACAGTGTTGCAGAGTAAAGACAAAAACGTACATATTGGAAACACTTTATAAGAAGAAATGAAGCATCATAAAATATAAGCTTGTATCTCCTAAACAACAAGTGGTAACTCGAAAAGATTCGGTTTGGCGTGTACGTCTAAAAGTGTAGCCTCAAAAGAGACCCCACAGGAGAATTTTCTTTCTTCAAAATTTGTCAGAAAACCACGTTATAAGGAAATCCCGCATCGTGCGAAATTATCTTGTTTTTCCTAAACAACAAGTTGTAACTCGAAAAGCTTTGGTGTTTCATGTATGTCTAAGTGTGTAGCCTCTAAAGGGAATGCACAGGAGAGTTTTCTATCGAAAGAATATGTAAGAATACCACGTTATAAGGAAATACAGTGTTGCAGAGTAAAGACAAATAGGTACATATTGGAAACACTTTACGAGAAGAAATAACGCATTGTTCAAAATTAGCTTGTATCTCCTAAACAACACGTTGTAACTCAAAAAGAATTGGTGTGACGTGTACGTCTAAACGTGTAGCCTCAAAAGCGAACCCACAGGAGAATTTTCTTTCATCAAAATTTGTCAGAAACCACGTTTTAAGGAAATCTCCCATCGTGCGAAATTATCTTGTTTTTCCTAAACAACACGTTGTAACTCGAAAAGCTTTGGTGTTGCGTGTATGTCTAAGCGTGTAGCCTCAAAAGAGAACGCACAGGAGAGTTTTCTCTTGAAAGAATATGTAAGAATACCACGTTATAAGGAAATACAGTGTTGCAGAGTAAAGACAAATACGTACCTATTGGAAACACTTTAAGAGAAGAAATAATGCATCTTACAAAATTAGCTTGTATCTCCTAAACAACACGTTGTTACTCGAAAAGATTTGGTGTGGCTCGTACGTCTACACGTGTAGCCTCAAGAGAACCCACAGGAGAACTTTCTTTCGTCAAAATTTGTCAGAAAACCACGTTTTAAGGAAATCCCGCATCGTGCAAAATTATCTTGTTTTTCCTAAACAACAAGTTGTAACTCGAAAAGCTTTGGTGTTGCGTGTATGTCTAAGCGTGTAGCCTCTAAAGAGTACGCACCGGAGAGTTTTCTCTCGAAAGAACATGTAAGAATACAACGTTATAAGGGAATACAGTGTTGCAGAGTAAAGACAAATACATACTTGTTGGAAACACTTTACGAGAAGAAATAACGCATTGTAAAAAATTAGCTTGTATCTCCTAAACAACATGGGGTAACTCGAAAGGACTTGGTGTGGCGTGTACGTCTAAACGTGTAGCCTCAAAAGAGAACCCATAGGAGAATTTTCTTTCATCAAAATTTGTCAGAAACCACGTTTTAAGGAAATCTCGCATCGTGCGAAATTTTCTAGTTTTTCCTAAACAACACATTTTAACTAGAAAAGCTTTGGTGTTGCGTGTATGTCTAAGCGTGTAGCCTCAAAAGAGAACGCACAGGAGAGTTTTCTCTTGAACGAATATGTAAGAATACCACGTTATAAGGAAATACAGTGTTGCAGAGTAAAGACAATTATGTTCCTATTGGAAACACTTTAAGAGAAGAAATAATGCATCTTACAAAATTAGTTTGTATCTCCTAAACAACACGTTGTAACTCGAAAAGATTTGGGGTGGCTCGTACGTCTACACGTGTAGCCTCAAAAGAGGACCCAAAGGATAACCTTTTTCGTCAAAATTTGTCAGAAAACCACGTTTTACGGAAATCCCGCATCGTGCAAAATTATCTAGATTTTCCTAAACAACACGTTGTAACTCGAAAAGCTTTGGTGTTGCGTGTATGTCTAAGCGTGTAGCCTCTAAAGAGTATGCACAGGAGAGTTTTCTCTAGAACGAACATGTAAGAATACAAAGTTATAAGGAAATACAGTGTTGGAGAGTAAAGACAAATCCGTACATACTGGAAACACTTTACGAGAAGAAATTACGCATCATAAAATATTAGCTTGTATCTCCGAAACAAAAAGTGGAAACTCAAAAACATTTGGTTTGGCGTGTATGTCTAAACATGTAGCCTCAAAAGAGAGCCCACTGGAGAATTTTCTTTCTTCAAAATTTGTCAGAAAACCACGTTTTAACGAAATCCCGCATCCTGCAAAATTATCTTGTTTTTCCTAAACAAGTTGTAACTCGAAAAGTTTTTGTGTTGCGTGTATGTCTAAGTGTGTAGCCTCAAAAGGATATGCAAGGAGAGTTTTCTCTCGAAAGAATATGTAAGAATACCACGTTATAAGGAAATACAGTGTTGCAGAGTAAAGACAAATACGTACAAATTGTAAACACTTTAAGAGAAGAAATAAAAAATCGTACAAAATTAGCTTGTATCTCCTAAACAACACGTTGTAACTCCAAAATATTTGGTGTGACGTGTACGTCTAAACGTGTAGCCTCAAAAGAGAACCACCAGGAGAATTTTTTATCGTCAAAATATGTGAGAAAACCACGTTTTAAGGAAATCCCTCATCGTGCAAAATTATCATGTTTTTCCTAAACAACAAGTTGTAACTCGAAAAGCTTTGGTGTTGCGTGTATGTCTAAGCGTGTAGCCTCAAAAGAGAACGCAAAGGAGAGTTTTTTTCTCGAAAGAATATGTAAGAATACCACGTTATAAGGAAATTCAGTGTTGCAGAGTAAAGACAAATACATACATATTGGAAACACTTTACGAGAAGAAATAACGCATCATACAAAATTAGCTTGTATCTCCTAAACAACACGTTGTAACTCGAAAAGATTTGTTATGGCGTGTACGTCTAAACATGTAGCATCAAAAGAGAACGCACAGGAGATTTTTCTTTGGTCAAATTTGTCAGAAAACCACGTGTTAAGGAAATCCTGCATCGTGGGAAATTATCTTGTTTTTCCTAAACAACACGTTGTAACTCGAAAAGCTTTGGTGTTGCATGTTTGTCTCAGTGTGTAGCCTCAAAAGAGAGCACACAGGAGAGTTTTCACTCGAAAGAATATGTAAGAATACCAGGTTATAAGGAAATACAGTGTTGCAGAGTAAAGACAAATACGTACTTATTGGAAACACTTTACGAGAAGAAATAACGCATCATACAAAATTAGCATGTATCTCCTAAACAACACGTTATAACTCTAAAGGATTCGGTGTGGCATGTATGTCTAAACGTGTGCCTCAAAAGAGAACCCACAGGAGAATTTTCTTTCGTCAAAATTTGTCAGAAAACCATGTTGTAAAGAAATCCCGCATCGTGCGAAATTATCTTGCTCTTCCTAAACAACACATTGTAACTCGAAAAGCTTTGGCCTTGTGTGTATGTCTAAGCGTGTAGCCTCCAAAGAGAACGCACAGGAGAGTTTTCTCTCGAAAGAATATGTAAGAATGCCACGTTATAAGGAAATACAGTGTTGCAGATTAAAGACAAATATGTACATATTTGAAACACTTTAAGAGAAGAAATAATGCATCGTACAAAATTAGCTTGTTTCTCCTAAACAACACATTGTTACTCGAAAAGATTTGGTGTGACGTGTACGTCTAAATGTGTAGCCTCAAAAGGGAACAGACAGGAGAATTTACTTTCATCAAAATTTGTCAGAAACCACGTTTAAGGAAATCCCGCATCGTGGGAAATTATCTTGTTTTTCCTAAACAACACGTTGTAACTCGAAAAGCTTTGGTGTTGCGTGTATGTCTAAGCGTGTAGCCTCTAAAGAGTATGCACAGGAGAGTTTTCTCTAGAACGAACATGTAAGAATACAAAGTTATAAGGAAATACAGTGTTGGAGAGTAAAGACAAATCCGTACATACTGGAAACACTTTACGAGAAGAAATTACGCATCATAAAATATTAGCTTGTATCTCCGAAACAAAAAGTGGAAACTCAAAAACATTTGGTTTGGCGTGTATGTCTAAACATGTAGCCTCAAAAGAGAGCCCACTGGAGAATTTTCTTTCTTCAAAATTTGTCAGAAAACCACGTTTTAACGAAATCCCGCATCCTGCAAAATTATCTTGTTTTTCCTAAACAAGTTGTAACTCGAAAAGTTTTTGTGTTGCGTGTATGTCTAAGTGTGTAGCCTCAAAAGGATATGCAAGGAGAGTTTTCTCTCGAAAGAATATGTAAGAATACCACGTTATAAGGAAATACAGTGTTGCAGAGTAAAGACAAATACGTACAAATTGTAAACACTTTAAGAGAAGAAATAAAAAATCGTACAAAATTAGCTTGTATCTCCTAAACAACACGTTGTAACTCCAAAATATTTGGTGTGACGTGTACGTCTATACGTGTAGCCTCAAAAGAGAACCGCCAGGAGAATTTTTTATCGTCAAAATATGTGAGAAAACCACGTTTTAAGGAAATCCCTCATCGTGCAAAATTATCATGTTTTTCCTAAACAACAAGTTGTAACTCGAAAAGCTTTGGTGTTGCGTGTATGTCTAAGCGTGTAGCCTCAAAAGAGAACGCAAAGGAGAGTTTTTTCTCGAAAGAATATGTAAGAATACCACGTTATAAGGAAATTCAGTGTTGCAGAGTAAAGACAAATACATACATATTGGAAACACTTTACGAGAAGAAATAACGCATCATACAAAATTAGCTTGTATCTCCTAAACAACACGTTGTAACTCGAAAAGATTTGTTATGGCGTGTACGTCTAAACATGTAGCATCAAAAGAGAACGCACAGGAGATTTTTCTTTGGTCAAATTTGTCAGAAAACCACGTGTTAAGGAAATCCTGCATCGTGGGAAATTATCTTGTTTTTCCTAAACAACACGTTGTAACTCGAAAAGCTTTGGTGTTGCATGTTTGTCTCAGTGTGTAGCCTCAAAAGAGAGCACACAGGAGAGTTTTCACTAGAAAGAATATGTAAGAATACCAGGTTATAAGGAAATACAGTGTTGCAGAGTAAAGACAAATACGTACTTATTGGAAACACTTTACGAGAAGAAATAACGCATCATACAAAATTAGCATGTATCTCCTAAACAACACGTTATAACTCTAAAGGATTCGGTGTGGCATGTATGTCTAAACGTGTGCCTCAAAAGAGAACCCACAGGAGAATTTTCTTTCGTCAAAATTTGTCAGAAAACCATGTTGTAAAGAAATCCCGCATCGTGCGAAATTATCTTGTTCTTCCTAAACAACACATTGTAACTCGAAAAGCTTTGGCCTTGTGTGTATGTCTAAGCGTGTAGCCTCCAAAGAGAACGCACAGGAGAGTTTTCTCTCGAAAGAATATGTAAGAATGCCACGTTATAAGGAAATACAGTGTTGCAGATTAAAGACAAATATGTACATATTTGAAACTCTTTAAGAGAAGAAATAACGCATCGTAAAAAATTAGCTTGTATCTCCTAAACAACACGTTGTTACTCGAAAAGATTTGGTGTGACGTGTACGTCTAAATGTGTAGCCTCAAAAGGGAACAGACAGGAGAATATTCTTTCATCAAAATTTGTCAGAAACCACGTTTAAGGAAATCCCGCATCGTGGGAAATTATCTTGTTTTTCCTAAACTACACATTGTAACTCGAAAAGCTTTAGTGTTGCGTGTATGTCTAAGTGTGTAGCCTCAAAAGAGAAGGCACAGGAGAGTTTTCTCTCGAAAGAATATGTAAGAATACCACGTTATAAGGAAATACAGTTTTGCAGAGTAAAGACAAATATGTACTTATTGGAAACACTTTAGGAGAAGAAATAACGCATCATAAAAATTAGCTTGTATCTCCAAAACTACACGTTGTAACTTGAGAAGAATTGGTGTGACGTGTACGTCTAAACGTGTAGCCTTAAAAGAGAACCCCAAGGAGAATTTTCTTTCGTCAAAATTTTTCAGAAAATCACGTTTTAAGGAAATCCCGCATCGTGCGAAATTATCTTGTTTTTCCTAAACAACACATTGTAACTCGAAAAGCTTTCGTGTTGCGTGTATGTCTAAGTGTGCAGCCTCAAAAGAGAAGGCACAGGAGACTTTTCTCTCGAAAGAATATGTAAGAATACCACGTTATAATGAAATACAGTTTTGCAGAGTAAAGACAAATACGTAGGTATTGGAAACACTTTTCGAAAAGAAATAATGCATCGTAAAATATTAGCTTGTATCTCCTAAACTACACATTGTAACTCGAAAAGAATTGGTGTGACGTGTACGTCTAATCGTGTAGCCTCAAAAGAGAACCCAAAGGAGAATTTTCTTTTGTCAAAATTTTTCAGAAAATCATGTTTTAAGGAAATCCCGCATCGTGCGAAATTATCTTGTTTTTCCTAAACAACACGTTGTAACTCGAAAAGCTTTCGTGTTGCGTGTATGTCTAAGTGTGTAGCCTCAAAAGAGAAGGAACAGGAGAGTTTTCTCTCGAAAGAATATGTAAGAATACCACGTTATAAGGAAATACAGTTTTGCAGAGTAAAGACAAATACGTAGGTATTGGAAACACTTTTTGAGAAGAAATAACGCATCATACAAAATTAGCTTGTATCTCCTAAACAACACGTTGTTACTCGTAAAGATTTGGTGTGGTGTGTACGTCTAAAAGTGTAGCCTGAAAAGAGAACCCATAGGAGAATTTTCTTTGGTCAAAATTTGTCAGAAAACCACGTATTAAGGAAATCCCGCATCCTGCGAAATTATCTTGTTTTCCCAAACAAAACGTTTTAACTCGAAAAGCTTTCGTGTTGCGTGTATGTCTAAACGTTAGCTTCTAAAGAGAATGCACAGGAGAGTTTTCTCTCGAAAGAATATGTAAGAATACCACGTTATAAGGAAATACAGTGTTGCAGAGTAAAGACAAATATGGACTTATTAGAAACACTTAAACTTTAGGAAAGAAATAAGGCATCGTACAAAATTAGGTTGTATCTCGTAAACAACACGTTATAACTCGAAAAGATTTGGTGTGGTGTGTACGTCTAAACGTGTAGCCTCAAAAGAGAACCCACAGGAGAATTTTCTTTCGTCAAAATTTGTCAGTAAACCACGTTTTAAGGAAATCGCGCATCGTGCGAAAATATGTTGTTTTTCCTAAACAACACATTGTAACTCGAAAAGCTTTGGTGTTGCGTGTATGTCTAAGCATGTAGCCTCAAAAGAGAACGCAAAGGACAGTTTTTTTCTTGAAAGAATATGTAAGAATAGCACGTTATTAGGAAATACAGTGTTGCAGAGTAAAGACATATACTTACGTATTGGAAAAACTTTACATGAAGAAACAACGCATCGTACAAAATTAGCTTGTATCTCCTAAACAACACGTTGTAACTTAAAAAGATTTGGTGTGGCGTGTACGTCTAAACGTGTAGCCTCAAAAGAGAACCCATAGGTGAATTTTCTTTGGTCAAGATTTGTCAGAAAACCACATATTAAGGAAATCCCGCATCGTGTGAAATTATCTTGTTTTTCCTAAACAACACGTTTTAACTCGAAAAGCTTTGGTGTTGCGTGTATGTCTAAGCATGTAGCCAAAAAAGATAACTCACAGGAGAGTTTTCTCTCGAAAGAATATGTAAGAATACCACGTTATAAGGAAATACAGTGTTGCAGAGTAAAGACAAATGCATATGTATTGGAAACCCTTAAACTTTACGAGATGAAATAAAGCATCGTACAAAATTAGCTTGTATCTCCTAAACAACACGTTGTAACTCGAAAAGATTTGGTGTGGCCTGTACATCTAAACGTGTAGCCTCAAAAGAGAACCCACAGGACAATTTTCTTTCGTCAAAATTTGTCAGAAAACTACGTTTTAAGGTAATCCCGCATCGTGAGAAATTATCTTGTTCTTCCTAAACAACACTTTGTAACTCGAAAAGCTTTGGTGTTGGGTGTATGTCTAAGTGAGTAGCCCGAAAAGAGAATGCAGAGGAGAGTTTTCTCTCGAAAGAATATGTAAGAATACCACGTTGTAAGGAAATACAGTGTTGCAGAGTAAAGGCAAATACGTACTTATTGGAAATGAAACATCAAAGCTTTTCGAGTTACAACGTGTTGTTTAGGAAAAACAAGATAATTTCGCACGATGAGTGATTTCCTTAAAACATGGTTTTCTGACAAATTTTAACGAAAAAAAATTCTCCTGTGGGTTATCTTTTGGGCTACACGTTTAGACGTACACGCCACACAAAATCTTTTCGAGTTACAATATGTTGTTTAGGAGATACAAGCTAATTTTGTACAATGCATTATTTCTTCTTGTAAAGTGTTTCCAATAGGTACGCATTTGCCTTTAGTCTGCAACACTCTATTTCCTTATAACGTGGTATTCTTACATATTCTTTCGAGAGAAAACTCTCCTGTGCGTCCTCTTTTGAGGCTACACGCTTAGACATACACGCAACACCAAAGCTTTTCGCATTACAACCTGTTGTTTCGGAAAAACAAGATTATTTTGCACGAAGAGGGATTTCCTTAATATGTGGTTTTCTGACAAATTTTGACCAAAGAAAATTCTCCTATGGGTTCTCTTTTGAGACTACACGTTTAGACGTACAGGCCACACCAAATCTTTTTAAGTTACAACGTGTTGTTTAGGAGATACAAGCTAATTTTTTTTACGATGCATTATTTCTTCTCGTAAAGTTTAAGTTTCTCCAATACGTATGTATTTGCCTCTACTCTGAAGCACTGTATTTCCTTATAACGTGGTATTCTTACATATTATTTCGAGAGAAAATTCTCCTGTGCGTTCTCTTTGGAGGCTACACGCTTAGACATACACGCACCACCAAAGCTTTTCGAGTTACAACGTGTTGATTAGGAAAAACAAGATAATTTCGCACGATGCGGGATTTCCTTAAAACGTGGTTTTCTGACAAAATTTGACGTAAGAAAATTCTCCTGTGGGTTCTCTTTTGAGGCTACACGTTTAGACGTACATGCCACACCAAATCTTTTTTGAGTTACCACGTGTTGTTTCGGAGATACAAGCTAATTTTGTACCATGCGTTATCCCTTCTCATAATGTGTTTCCAATACATACGTATTTGTCTTTACTCTGCAGCAATATATTTCCTTATAACGTGATATTCTTACATATTCTTTCGAGAGAAAACTCTCCTGTGCATTCTCTTTTGAGTCTACACGCTTAGACATACACGCAACACCAAAGCTTTTCTAGTTACAACATGTTGTTTAGGAAAAAACAGATAATTTCGCACGATGCGGGATTTCCTTAAAACGTGGTTTTCTGACAAATTTTAATGAAAGAAAACTCTCCTGTGGGTTCTCCTTTGAGGCTACATGTTTAGACATACACGCCACACCAAATCTTTTTGAGTTAAAACGTGTTGTTTAGGACATATAAGCTAATTTTGCAAGATGCGTTATTTCTCTCATAAAGTGCTTCCAATACGTACTTATTTGTCTTTACTCTGCCACACTGTATTTCCTTATAACGTGGTATTCTTACATATTCTTTCGGGAGAATACTCTCCTGTGCGTTCTCTTTTGGGGCTACATCCTTAGACATACCCCCAACCCCAAAGCTTTTCGAGTTAAAACGTGTTGTTTAGGAAGAACAAGATAATTTCTCACGATGCGGGATTTCCTTAAAACGTGGTTTTCTGAAAAATTTTGACGAAAGAAAATTGTCCTTTGGGTTCTCTTTTGAGTCTACACATTTAGACGTACATGCCACACCAAACCTTATCGAGTTACAGCGTGTTGTTTAGGAGATACAAGCTAATTTTGTACGATGCTTTATTTCATCTCTTAAAGTTTATGGGTTTCCAATACATACATATTTGTCTTTATTCTGCAACACTGTATTTCCTTATAACGTGGTATTCTTACATATTCTTTCGAGAGAAAACTCTCCTGTGCATTCTCTTTTGAGGCTACACGCTTAGACATACATGCAACACCAAAGCTTTTCACGTTACAACGTGTTGTTTAGGAAAAACAAGATAATTTCGCACGATGAGGGATTTCCTTAATACGTGGTTTTCTGACAAATTTTGACCAAAGAAAATTCTCCTATGGGTTCTCTTTTGAGACTACACGTTTAGACATACAAGCCACACCAAATCTTTTTAAGTTACAACGTGTTGTTTAGGAGATACAAGCTAATTTTATACGATGCATTATTTCTTCTTGTGAAGTTTTTCCAATAAGTAAGTATTTGTCTTTTCTCTGCAACACTGTATTTCCTTATAACGTGGTATTCTTACATATTTTCTGAGAGATAACACTCCTGTGCATTCTCATTTGAGGCTACATGCTTAGACATAAATGCAACAGCAAAGCTTTTCGAGTTAAAACATGTTGTTTAGGAAGAACAAGATAATTTCTCACGATGCGGGATTTCCTTAAAACGTGGTTTTCTGACAAATGTTGACGAAAGAAAATTCTCCTGTGCGTTCTCTTTTGAGGCTACACGTTTAGACGTACATGCCACACCAAATCTTTTTGAGTTACAACTTGTTGTTTATGAGATACAAACTAATTTTTTACGATGCATTATTTCTTCTCGTAAAGTTTAAGTGTTTCCAATACGTATGTATTTGCCTACTCTGCAACACTGTATTTCCTTATAACGTGGTATTCTTACATATTCTTTCGAGAGAAAACTCTCCTGTGCGTTATCTTTGGAGGCTACAAGCTTAGACATTCACGCAACACCAAAGCTTTTCGAGTTACAACGTGTTGTTTAGGAAAAACAAGATAATTATGCATGATGCGGGATTTCCTTAAAACGTGGTTTTCTGACAAATTTTGACGAAAGAAAATTCTCCTCTGGGTTCTTTTTTGAGGCAACACGTTTAGACATACACGCCACACCAAATCCTTTCGAGTTATCACCTGTTGTTTAGGATATACAAGCTAATTTTGTACTATGTGTTATTCCTTCTCGTAAAGTTTAAGTGTTTCCAATAAGTATGTATATGTCTTTACTCTGCACCACTGTATTTCCTTATAACGTGGTATTCCTACATATTCTTTCAGGAGAAAACTCTCCTGTGCATTCTCTTTTGAGGCTACACGCTTAGACATACACGCAACACCAAAGCTTTTCGAGTTACAACATGTTGTTTAGGAAAAACAAGATAATTTCGCACGATGCAGTATTTCCTTAAAACGTAGTTTTCTGACAAATTTTGACGAAAGAAAACTCTCCTGTGGGTTCTCTTTTGAGGCTCCACGTTTAGACGTTTTCGCCACACCAAGTCTTTTTGAGTTACAATGTGTTGTTTAGGAGATACAAGCTAATTTTGCATGATGCGTTATTTCTTCTCCTAAAGTGTTTCCAATAAGTACATATTTGTCTATACTCTGCAACACTGTATTTCCTTATAACATGGTATTCTTACATATTCTTTCGAGAGAAAACTATCCTGTGCATTCTCTTTGGAGGCTACACGCTTAGACATACACGCAACACCAAAGCTTTTCGAGTTACAAAGTGTTGATTAGGAAAAACAAGATAATTTCGCACGATGCAGGATTTCGTTAAAACGTGGTTTTCTGACAAATTTTGACTTAAGAAAATTCTCCTGTGGGTTCTCTTTTGAGGCTACACGTTTAGACGTACACGCCACACCAAATCTTTTTGAGTTACCACTTGTTGTTTCGGAGATACAAGATAATTTTGTACCATGCATTATTTCTTCTGATAATGTGTACCAGGTTATAAGGAAATACAGTTTTGCAGAGTAAAGACATATATGTACGTTTTGGAAACACTTTACGAGAAGAAATAACGCATCGTACAAAATTAGCTTGTATCTCCTAAACTACATGTTGTAACTCGAAAAGAATTGGTGTGGCGTGTACGACTAACCCTGTAGCCTCAAAAGAGAACCCAAAGGAGAATTTTCTTTCGTCAAAATTTTTCAGAAAATCACGTTTAAAGGAAATCCAGCATCCTGGGAAAGTATCTTGTTTTTCCTAAACAACACGTTGTAACTCGAAAAGCTTTCGTGTTGCGTGTATGTCTAAGTGTGTAGCCTCAAAAGAGAAGGCACAGGAGAGTTTTCTCTCTAAAGAATATGTAAGAATACCACGTTAAAAGGAAATACAGTTTTGCAGAGTAAATACAAATACATAGGTATTGGAAACACTTTTCGAGAAGAAATAACGCATCGTACAAAATTATTTTTTTCTCCAAAACTACACGTTGTAACTCAAAAAGAATTGGTGTGGCATGTACGTCTAAACGTGTAGCCTTAAAAGAGAACCCAAAGGAGAATTTTCTTTCGTCAAAATTTTTCAGAAAATCACGTTTTAAGGAAATCCCGCATCATGCGAAATTATCTTGTTTTTCCTAAACAACACGATGTAACTCGAAAAGCTTTCGTGTTTCGTGTATGTCTAAGTGTGTAGCCTCAAAAGAGAAGGCACAGGAGAGTTTTCTCACGAAAGAATATGTAAGAATACCACGTTATAAGAAAATACAATTTTGCAAAGTAAAGACAAATATGTACTTATTGGAAATACTTTATCAGAAGAAATAACACATCGTACAAAATTAGCTTTTATCTCCAGAACTACACGTGGTAGCTCGAAAAGAATTGGTGTGGCATGTACGTCTAAACGCGTAGCCTCAAAAGAGAACACAAAGGAGAATTTTTTTCGTCAAATTTTTTCTGAAAATCACGTTTTAAGGAAATCCCGCATCGTGTGAAATTATCTTGTTTTTCCTAAACAACACGTTTTAACTCGAAAAGCTTTCGTGTTGCGTGTATGTCTAAATGTGTAGCCTCAAAAGAGAAGGCACAGGAGAGTTTTCTCTCGAAAGAATATGTAAGAATACCACGTTATAATGAAATACAGTTTTGCAGAGTAAAGACAAATACGTAGGTATTGGAAACACTTTCCGAGAAGAAATAACTCATCATACAAAATTAGCTTGT
This sequence comes from Apodemus sylvaticus, assembly GCF_947179515.1. Classification (NCBI taxonomy): domain Eukaryota; kingdom Metazoa; phylum Chordata; class Mammalia; order Rodentia; family Muridae; genus Apodemus; species Apodemus sylvaticus. The sequence goes on along the minus strand of NC_067491.1, from coordinate 64,122,854 downwards.
ATCTCCTAAACTACACGTTGTAACTCGAAAAAAATTGGTGTGGCGTGTACATCTAAACGTGTAGCCTCAAAAGAGAACCCAAAGGAGAATTTACTTTCGTCAAAATTTTTCAGAAAATCACGTTTTAAGGAAATCCCGCATCGTGCGAAATTATCTTGTTTTTCCTAAACAACACGTTGTAACTCGAAAAGCTTTCGTGTTGCGTGTATGACTAAGTGTGTAGCCTCAAAAGAGAAGGCACAGGAGAGTTTTCTCTCTAAAGAATATGTAAGAATACCACGTTATAAGGAAATACAGTTTTGCAGAGTAAATACAAATACATAGGTATTGGAAACACTTTTCGAGAAGAAATAACGCATCGTACAATATTATCTTTTATCTCCAAAACTACACGTTGTAACTCAAAAAGAATTGGTGTGGCATGTACGTCTAAACGTGTAGCCTTAAAAGAGAACCCAAAGGAGAATTTTCTTTCGTCAAAATTTTTCAGAAAATCACGTTTTAAGGAAATCCCGCATCATGCGAAATTATCTTGTTTTTCCTAAACAACACGATGTAACTCGAAAAGCTTTCGTGTTTCGTGTATGTCTAAGTGTGTAGCCTCAAAAGAGAAGGCACAGGAGAGTTTTCTCACGAAAGAATATGTAAGAATACCACGTTATAAGAAAATACAATTTTGCAAAGTAAAGACAAATATGTACTTATTGGAAATACTTTATCAGAAGAAATAACACATCGTACAAAATTAGCTTTTATCTCCAGAACTACACGTGGTAGCTCGAAAAGAATTGGTGTGGCATGTACGTCTAAACGCGTAGCCTCAAAAGAGAACACAAAGGAGAATTTTCTTTCGTCAAATTTTTTCTGAAAATCACGTTTTAAGGAAATCCCGCATCGTGTGAAATTATCTTGTTTTTCCTAAACAACACGTTTTAACTCGAAAAGCTTTCGTGTTGCGTGTATGTCTAAATGTGTAGCCTCAAAAGAGAAGGCACAGGAAGTTTTCTCTCGAAAGAATATGTAAGAATACCACGTTATAATGAAATACAGTTTTGCAGAGTAAAGACAAATACGTAGGTATTGGAAACACTTTCCGAGAAGAAATAACTCATCATACAAAATTAGCTTGTATCTCCTAAACTACACGTTGTAACTCGAAAAAAATTGGTGTGGCATGTACATCTAAACGTGTAGCCTCAAAAGAGAACCCAAAGGAGAATTTACTTTCGTCAAAATTTTTCAGAAAATCACGTTTTAAGGAAATCCCGCATCGTGCGAAATTATCTTGTTTTTCCTAAACAACACGTTGTAACTCGAAAAGCTTTCGTGTTGCGTGTATGACTAAGTGTGTAGCCTCAAAAGAGAAGGCACAGGAGAGTTTTCTCTCTAAAGAATATGTAAGAAAACCACGTTATAAGGAAATACAGTTTTGCAGAGTAAATACAAATACATAGGTATTGGAAACACTTTTCGAGAAGAAATAACGCATCGTACAATATTATCTTTTATCTCCAAAACTACACGTTGTAACTCAAAAAGAATTGGTGTGGCATGTACGTCTAAACGTGTAGCCTTAAAAGAGAACCCAAAGGAGAATTTTCTTTCGTCAAAATTTTTCAGAAAATCACGTTTTAAGGAAATCCCGCATCATGCGAAATTATCTTGTTTTTCCTAAACAACACGTTGTAACTCGAAAAGCTTTCATGTTGCGTGTAGGTCTAAGTGTGTAGCCTCAAAAGAGAAGACAGAGGAGAGTTTTCTCTCAAAAGAATATGTTAGAATACCATGTTATAAGGAAATACAGATTTGCAGAGTAAAGACAAATACTTACATATTGGAAACACTTTATGAGAAGAATTAACGCATCCTACAAAATTAGCTTTTATCTCCAAAACTACAGGTTTTAACTCAAAAAGAATTGGTGTGGCATGTACGTCTAAACGTGTAGCCTCAAAAGAGAACCCAAAGGAGAATTTTCTTTCGTCAAAATTTTTCAGAAAATCACGTTTTAAGGAAATCCCACATTGTGCGAAATTATCTTGTTTTTCCTAAAGAACACGTTGTAACTTGAAAAGCTTTCGTGTTGCGTGTATGTCTAAGTGTGTAGCCTCAAAAGAGAAGGCACAGGAGAGTTTTCTCACGAAAGAATATGTAAGAATACCACGTTATAAGAAAATACAATTTTGCAGAGTAAAGACAAATATGTACTTATTGGAAATACTTTATCAGAAGAAATAACACATCGTACAAAATTAGCTTTTATCTCCAGAACTACACGTGGTAGCTCGAAAAGAATTGGTGTGGCATGTACGTCTAAACGCGCAGCCTAAAAAGAGAACACAAAGGAGAATTTTCTTTAGTCGAATTTTTTCTGAAAATCACGTTTTAAGGAAATCCCGCATCGTGCGAAATTACCTTGTTTTTCCTAAACAACACGTTTTAACTCGAAAAGCTTTCGTGTTGCGTGTATGTCTAAATGTGTAGCCTCAAAAGAGAAGGCACAGGAGAGTTTTCTCTCGAAAGAATATGTAAGAATACCACGTTATAATGAAATACAGTTTTGCAGAGTAAAGACAAATACGTAGGTATTGGAAACACTTTCCGAGAAGAAATAACGCATCTTACAAAATTAGCTTGTATCTCCTAAACTACACGTTGTAACTCGTAAAGAATTGGTGTGGCGTGTACGTCTAAACGTGTAGCCTCAAAAGAGAACCCAAAGGAGAATTTACTTTCGTCAAAATTTTTCAGAAAATCACGTTTTAAGGAAATCCCGCATCGTGCGAAATTATCTTGTTTTTCCTAAACAACACGTTGTAACTCGAAAAGCTTTCGTGTTGCGTGTATGTCTAAGTGTGTAGCCTCAAAAGAGAAGGCACAGGAGAGTTTTCTCTCCAAAGAATATGTAAGAATACCACGTTAAAAGGAAATACAGTTTTGCAGAGTAAATACAAATACATAGGTATTGGAAACACTTTTCGAGAAGAAATAACGCATCGTACAAAATTATCTTTTATCTCCAAAACTACACGTTGTAACTCAAAAAGAATTGGTGTGGCATGTACGTCTAAACGTGTAGCCTTAAAAGAGAACCCAAAGGAGAATTTTTTTTCGTCAAAATTTTTCAGAAAATCACGTTTTAAGGAAATCCCGCATCATGCGAAATTATCTTGTTTTTCCTAAACAACACGTTGTAACTCTAAAAGCTTTCGTGTTGCGTGTATGTCTAAGTGTGTAGCCTCAAAAGAGAAGGCACAGGAGAGTTTTCTCTCTAAAGAATATGTAAGAATACCACGTTAAAAGGAAATACAGTTTTGCAGAGTAAATACAAATACATAGGTATTGGAAACACTTTATGAGAAGAAATAACGCATCGTACAAAATTATCTTTTATCTCCAAAACTACACGTTGTAACTCAAAAAGAATTGGTGTGGCATGTACGTCTAAACGTGTAGCCTTAAAATAGAACCCAAAGGAGAATTTTCTTTCGTCAAAATTTTTCAGAAAATCACGTTTTAAGGAAATCCCGCATCATGCGAAATTATCTTGTTTTTCCTAAACAACACGATGTAACTCGAAAAGCTTTCGTGTTTCGTGTATGTCTAAGTGTGTAGCCTCAAAAGAGAAGGCACAGGAGAGTTTTCTCACGAAAGAATATGTTAGAATACCATGTTATAAGGAAATACAATTTTGCAGAGTAAAGACAAATATGTACTTATTGGAAACACTTTATGAGAAGAATTAACGCATCCTACAAAATTAGCTTTTATCTCCAAAACTACAGGTTTTAACTCAAAAAGAATTGGTGTGGCATGTACGTCTAAACGTGTAGCCTCAAAAGAGAACCCAAAGGAGAATTTTCTTTCGTCAAAATTTTTCAGAAAATCACGTTTTAAGGAAATCCCACATTGTGCGAAATTATCTTGTTTTTCCTAAACAACACGTTTTAACTCGAAAAGCTTTCGTGTTGCGTGTATGTCTAAATGTGTAGCCTCAAAACAGAAGGCACAGGAAGTTTTCTCTCGAAAGAATATGTAAGAATACCACGTTATAATGAAATACAGTTTTGCAGAGTAAAGACAAATACGTAGGTATTGGAAACACTTTCCGAGAAGAAATAACACATCGTACAAAATTAGCTTTTATCTCCTAAACTACACGTTGTAACTCGAAAAGAATTGGTGTGGCATGTACGTCTAAACGTGTAGCCTCAAAAGAGAACACAAAGGAGAATTTTCTTTCGTCAAAATTTTTCAGAAAATCACGTTTTAAGGAAATCCCGCATCATGCGATATTATCTTGTTTTTCCTAAACAACACGATGTAACTCGAAAAGCTTTCGTGTTTTGTGTATGTCTAAGTGTGTAGCCTCAAAAGAGAAGGCACAGGAGAGTTTTCTCTCTAAAGAATGTGTAAGAATACCACGTTAAAAGGAAATACAGTTTTGCAGAGTAAATACAAATACATAGGTATTGGAAACACTTTTCGAGAAGAAATAACGCATCGTACAAAATTATCTTTTATCTCCAAAACTACACGTTGTAACTCAAAAAGAATTGGTGTGGCATGTACGTCTAAACGTGTAGCCTTAAAAGAGAACCCAAAGGAGAATTTTCTTTCGTCAAAATTTTTTCAGAAAATCACGTTTTAAGCAAATCCCGCATCATGCGAAATTATCTTGTTTTTCCTAAACAACACGTTGTAACTCGAAAAGCTTTCGTGTTGCGAGTATGTCTAAGTGTGTAGCCTCAAAAGAGAAGGCACAGGAGAGTTTTCTCTCTAAAGAATATGTAAGAATACCACGTTAAAAGGAAATACAGTTTTGCAGAGTAAATACAAATACATAGGTATTGGAAACACTTTTCGAGAAGAAATAACGCATCGTACAAAATTATCTTTTATCTCCAAAACTACACGTTGTAACTCAAAAAGAATTGGTGTGGCATGTACGTCTAAACGTGTAGCCTTAAAAGAGAACCCAAAGAATTTTCTTTCGTCAAAATTTTTCAGAAAATCACGTTTTAAGGAAATCCCGCATCATGCGATATTATCTTGTTTTTCCTAAACAACACGATGTAACTCGAAAAGCTTTCGTGTTTTGTGTATGTCTAAGTGTGTAGCCTCAAAAGAGAAGGCACAGGAGAGTTTTCTCACGAAAGAATATGTAAGAATACCACGTTATAAGAAAATACAATTTTGCAAAGTAAAGACAAATATGTACTTATTGGAAATACTTTATCAGAAGAAATAACACATCGTACAAAATTAGCTTTTATCTCCAGAACTACACGTGGTAGCTCGAAAAGAATTGGTGTGGCATGTACGTCTAAACGCGTAGCCTCAAAAGAGAACACAAAGGAGAATTTTTTTCGTCAAATTTTTTCTGAAAATCACGTTTTAAGGAAATCCCGCATCGTGTGAAATTATCTTGTTTTTCCTAAACAACACGTTTTAACTCGAAAAGCTTTCGTGTTGCGTGTATGTCTAAATGTGTAGCCTCAAAAGAGAAGGCACAGGAGAGTTTTCTCTCGAAAGAATATGTAAGAATACCACGTTATAATGAAATACAGTTTTGCAGAGTAAAGACAAATACGTAGGTATTGGAAACACTTTCCGAGAAGAAATAACTCATCATACAAAATTAGCTTGTATCTCCTAAACTACACGTTGTAACTCGAAAAAAATTGGTGTGGCGTGTACATCTAAACGTGTAGCCTCAAAAGAGAACCCAAAGGAGAATTTACTTTCGTCAAAATTTTTCAGAAAATCACGTTTTAAGGAAATCCCGCATCGTGCGAAATTATCTTGTTTTTCCTAAACAACACGTTGTAACTCGAAAAGCTTTCGTGTTGCGTGTATGACTAAGTGTGTAGCCTCAAAAGAGAAGGCACAGGAGAGTTTTCTCTCTAAAGAATATGTAAGAATACCACGTTATAAGGAAATACAGTTTTGCAGAGTAAATACAAATACATAGGTATTGGAAACACTTTTCGAGAAGAAATAACGCATCGTACAATATTATCTTTTATCTCCAAAACTACACGTTGTAACTCAAAAAGAATTGGTGTGGCATGTACGTCTAAACGTGTAGCCTTAAAAGAGAACCCAAAGGAGAATTTTCTTTCGTCAAAATTTTTCCGAAAATCACGTTTTAAGGAAATCCCGCATCATGCGAAATTATCTTGTTTTTCCTAAACAACACGATGTAACTCGAAAAGCTTTCGTGTTTCGTGTATGTCTAAGTGTGTAGCCTCAAAAGAGAAGGCACAGGAGAGTTTTCTCACGAAAGAATATGTAAGAATACCACGTTATAAGAAAATACAATTTTGCAAAGTAAAGACAAATATGTACTTATTGGAAATACTTTATCAGAAGAAATAACACATCGTACAAAATTAGCTTTTATCTCCAGAACTACACGTGGTAGCTCGAAAAGAATTGGTGTGGCATGTACGTCTAAACGCGTAGCCTCAAAAGAGAACACAAAGGAGAATTTTCTTTCGTCAAATTTTTTCTGAAAATCACGTTTTAAGGAAATCCCGCATCGTGTGAAATTATCTTGTTTTTCCTAAACAACACGTTTTAACTCGAAAAGCTTTCGTGTTGCGTGTATGTCTAAATGTGTAGCCTCAAAAGAGAAGGCACAGGAAGTTTTCTCTCGAAAGAATATGTAAGAATACCACGTTATAATGAAATACAGTTTTGCAGAGTAAAGACAAATACGTAGGTATTGGAAACACTTTCCGAGAAGAAATAACTCATCATACAAAATTAGCTTGTATCTCCTAAACTACACGTTGTAACTCGAAAAAAATTGGTGTGGCATGTACATCTAAACGTGTAGCCTCAAAAGAGAACCCAAAGGAGAATTTACTTTCGTCAAAATTTTTCAGAAAATCACGTTTTAAGGAAATCCCGCATCGTGCGAAATTATCTTGTTTTTCCTAAACAACACGTTGTAACTCGAAAAGCTTTCGTGTTGCGTGTATGACTAAGTGTGTAGCCTCAAAAGAGAAGGCACAGGAGAGTTTTCTCTCTAAAGAATATGTAAGAAAACCACGTTATAAGGAAATACAGTTTTGCAGAGTAAATACAAATACATAGGTATTGGAAACACTTTTCGAGAAGAAATAACGCATCGTACAATATTATCTTTTATCTCCAAAACTACACGTTGTAACTCAAAAAGAATTGGTGTGGCATGTACGTCTAAACGTGTAGCCTTAAAAGAGAACCCAAAGGAGAATTTTCTTTCGTCAAAATTTTTCAGAAAATCACGTTTTAAGGAAATCCCGCATCATGCGAAATTATCTTGTTTTTCCTAAACAACACGTTGTAACTCGAAAAGCTTTCATGTTGCGTGTAGGTCTAAGTGTGTAGCCTCAAAAGAGAAGACAGAGGAGAGTTTTCTCTCAAAAGAATATGTTAGAATACCATGTTATAAGGAAATACAGATTTGCAGAGTAAAGACAAATACTTACATATTGGAAACACTTTATGAGAAGAATTAACGCATCCTACAAAATTAGCTTTTATCTCCAAAACTACAGGTTTTAACTCAAAAAGAATTGGTGTGGCATGTACGTCTAAACGTGTAGCCTCAAAAGAGAACCCAAAGGAGAATTTTCTTTCGTCAAAATTTTTCAGAAAATCACGTTTTAAGGAAATCCCACATTGTGCGAAATTATCTTGTTTTTCCTAAAGAACACGTTGTAACTTGAAAAGCTTTCGTGTTGCGTGTATGTCTAAGTGTGTAGCCTCAAAAGAGAAGGCACAGGAGAGTTTTCTCACGAAAGAATATGTAAGAATACCACGTTATAAGAAAATACAATTTTGCAGAGTAAAGACAAATATGTACTTATTGGAAATACTTTATCAGAAGAAATAACACATCGTACAAAATTAGCTTTTATCTCCAGAACTACACGTGGTAGCTCGAAAAGAATTGGTGTGGCATGTACGTCTAAACGCGCAGCCTAAAAAGAGAACACAAAGGAGAATTTTCTTTAGTCGAATTTTTTCTGAAAATCACGTTTTAAGGAAATCCCGCATCGTGCGAAATTACCTTGTTTTTCCTAAACAACACGTTTTAACTCGAAAAGCTTTCGTGTTGCGTGTATGTCTAAATGTGTAGCCTCAAAAGAGAAGGCACAGGAGAGTTTTCTCTCGAAAGAATATGTAAGAATACCACGTTATAATGAAATACAGTTTTGCAGAGTAAAGACAAATACGTAGGTATTGGAAACACTTTCCGAGAAGAAATAACGCATCTTACAAAATTAGCTTGTATCTCCTAAACTACACGTTGTAACTCGTAAAGAATTGGTGTGGCGTGTACGTCTAAACGTGTAGCCTCAAAAGAGAACCCAAAGGAGAATTTACTTTCGTCAAAATTTTTCAGAAAATCACGTTTTAAGGAAATCCCGCATCGTGCGAAATTATCTTGTTTTTCCTAAACAACACGTTGTAACTCGAAAAGCTTTCGTGTTGCGTGTATGTCTAAGTGTGTAGCCTCAAAAGAGAAGGCACAGGAGAGTTTTCTCTCCAAAGAATATGTAAGAATACCACGTTAAAAGGAAATACAGTTTTGCAGAGTAAATACAAATACATAGGTATTGGAAACACTTTTCGAGAAGAAATAACGCATCGTACAAAATTATCTTTTATCTCCAAAACTACACGTTGTAACTCAAAAAGAATTGGTGTGGCATGTACGTCTAAACGTGTAGCCTTAAAAGAGAACCCAAAGGAGAATTTTTTTTCGTCAAAATTTTTCAGAAAATCACGTTTTAAGGAAATCCCGCATCATGCGAAATTATCTTGTTTTTCCTAAACAACACGTTGTAACTCTAAAAGCTTTCGTGTTGCGTGTATGTCTAAGTGTGTAGCCTCAAAAGAGAAGGCACAGGAGAGTTTTCTCTCTAAAGAATATGTAAGAATACCACGTTAAAAGGAAATACAGTTTTGCAGAGTAAATACAAATACATAGGTATTGGAAACACTTTATGAGAAGAAATAACGCATCGTACAAAATTATCTTTTATCTCCAAAACTACACGTTGTAACTCAAAAAGAATTGGTGTGGCATGTACGTCTAAACGTGTAGCCTTAAAATAGAACCCAAAGGAGAATTTTCTTTCGTCAAAATTTTTCAGAAAATCACGTTTTAAGGAAATCCCGCATCATGCGAAATTATCTTGTTTTTCCTAAACAACACGATGTAACTCGAAAAGCTTTCGTGTTTCGTGTATGTCTAAGTGTGTAGCCTCAAAAGAGAAGGCACAGGAGAGTTTTCTCACGAAAGAATATGTTAGAATACCATGTTATAAGGAAATACAATTTTGCAGAGTAAAGACAAATATGTACTTATTGGAAACACTTTATGAGAAGAATTAACGCATCCTACAAAATTAGCTTTTATCTCCAAAACTACAGGTTTTAACTCAAAAAGAATTGGTGTGGCATGTACGTCTAAACGTGTAGCCTCAAAAGAGAACCCAAAGGAGAATTTTCTTTCGTCAAAATTTTTCAGAAAATCACGTTTTAAGGAAATCCCACATTGTGCGAAATTATCTTGTTTTTCCTAAACAACACGTTTTAACTCGAAAAGCTTTCGTGTTGCGTGTATGTCTAAATGTGTAGCCTCAAAACAGAAGGCACAGGAAGTTTTCTCTCGAAAGAATATGTAAGAATACCACGTTATAATGAAATACAGTTTTGCAGAGTAAAGACAAATACGTAGGTATTGGAAACACTTTCCGAGAAGAAATAACACATCGTACAAAATTAGCTTTTATCTCCTAAACTACACGTTGTAACTCGAAAAGAATTGGTGTGGCATGTACGTCTAAACGTGTAGCCTCAAAAGAGAACACAAAGGAGAATTTTCTTTCGTCAAAATTTTTCAGAAAATCACGTTTTAAGGAAATCCCGCATCGTGCGAAATTATCTTGTTTTTCCTAAACAACACGTTGTAACTCGAAAAGCTTTCGTGTTGTGTGTATGTCTAAGTGTGTAGCCTCAAAAGAGAAGGCATAGGAGAGTTTTCTCTCTAAAGAATATGTAAGAATACCACGTTATAAGGAAATACAGTTTTGCAGAGTAAATACAAATACATAGGTATTGGAAACACTTTTCGAGAAGAAATAACGCATCGTACAAAATTATCTTTTATCTCCAAAACTACACGTTGTAACTCAAAAAGAATTGGTGTGGCATGTACGTCTAAACGTGTAGTCTTAAAAGAGAACCCAAAGGAGAATTTTCTTTCGTCAAAATTTTTCAGAAAATCACGTTTTAAGGAAATCCCGCATCATGCGAAATTATCTTGTTTTTCCTAAACAACACGTTGTAACTCGAAAAGCTTTCGTGTTGCGTGTATGTCTAAGTGTGTAGCCTCAAAAGAGAAGGCACAGGAGAGTTTTCTCTCTAAAGAATATGTAAGAATACCACGTTAAAAGGAAATACAGTTTTGCAGAGTAAATACAAATACATAGGTATTGGAAACACTTTTCGAGAAGAAATAACGCATCGTACAAAATTATCTTTTATCTCCAAAACTACACGTTGTAACTCAAAAAGAATTGGTGTGGCATGTACGTCTAAACGTGTAGCCTTAAAAGAGAACCCAAAGGAGAATTTTTTTTCGTCAAAATTTTTCAGAAAATCACGTTTTAAGGAAATCCCGCATCATGCGAAATTATCTTGTTTTTCCTAAACAACACGTTGTAACTCTAAAAGCTTTCGTGTTGCGTGTATGTCTAAGTGTGTAGCCTCAAAAGAGAAGGCACAGGAGAGTTTTCTCTCTAAAGAATATGTAAGAATACCACGTTAAAAGGAAATACAGTTTTGCAGAGTAAATACAAATACATAGGTATTGGAAACACTTTATGAGAAGAATTAACGCATCCTACAAAATTATCTTTTATCTCCAAAACTACACGTTGTAACTCAAAAAGAATTGGTGTGGCATGTACGTCTAAACGTGTAGCCTTAAAATAGAACCCAAAGGAGAATTTTCTTTCGTCTAAATTTTTCAGAAAATCACGTTTTAAGGAAATCCCGCATCTTGCGATATTATCTTGTTTTTCCTAAACAACACGATGTAACTCGAAAAGCTTTCGTGTTTCGTGTATGTCTAAGTGTGTAGCCTCAAAAGAGAAGGCACAGGAGAGTTTTCTCACGAAAGAATATGTAAGAATACCACGTTATAAGAAAATACAATTTTGCAGAGTAAAGACAAATATGTACTTATTGGAAATACTTTATCAGAAGAAATAACACATCGTACAAAATTAGCTTTTATCTCCAGAACTACACGTGGTAGCTCGAAAAGAATTGGTGTGGCATGTACGTCTAAACGCGTAGCCTCAAAAGAGAACACAAAGGAGAATTTTCTTTCGTCAAATTTTTTCAGAAAATCACGTTTTAAGGAAATCCCGCATCGTGTGAAATTATCTTGTTTTTCCTAAACAACACGTTTTAACTCGAAAAGCTTTCGTGTTGCGTGTATGTCTAAATGTGTAGCCTCAAAACAGAAGGCACAGGAAGTTTTCTCTCGAAAGAATATGTAAGAATACCACGTTATAATGAAATACAGTTTTGCAGAGTAAAGACAAATACGTAGGTATTGGAAACACTTTCCGAGAAGAAATAACTCATCATACAAAATTAGCTTGTATCTCCTAAACTACACGTTGTAACTCGAAAAGAATTGGTGTGGCGTGTACGTCTAAACGTGTAGCCTCAAAAGATAACCCAAAGGAGAATTTACTTTCGTCAAAATTTTTCAGAAAATCACGTTTTAAGGAAATCCCGCATCGTGCGAAATTATCTTGTTTTTCCTAAACAACACGTTGTAACTCGAAAAGCTTTCGTGTTGTGTGTATGTCTAAGTGTGTAGCCTCAAAAGAGAAGGCATAGGAGAGTTTTCTCTCTAAAGAATATGTAAGAATACCACGTTATAAGGAAATACAGTTTTGCAGAGTAAATACAAATACATAGGTATTGGAAACACTTTTCGAGAAGAAATAACGCATCGTACAAAATTATCTTTTATCTCCAAAACTACACGTTGTAACTCAAAAAGAATTGGTGTGGCATGTACGTCTAAACGTGTAGTCTTAAAAGAGAACCCAAAGGAGAATTTTCTTTCGTCAAAATTTTTCAGAAAATCACGTTTTAAGGAAATCCCGCATCATGCGAAATTATCTTGTTTTTCCTAAACAACACGTTGTAACTCGAAAAGCTTTCGTGTTGCATGTAGGTCTAAGTGTGTAGCCTCAAAAGAGAAGGCACAGAAGAGTTTTCTCTCAGAGAATATGTTAGAATACCATGTTATAAGGAAATACAGATTTGCAGAGTAAAGACAAATACTTACGTATTGGAAACACTTTATGAGAAGAATTAACGCAGCCTAAAAATTAGCCTTTAACTCCAAAACTACACGTTGTAACTCGAAAAGAATTGGTGTGGCGTGTACATCTAAACGTGTAGACTCAAAAGAGAAACCAAAGGAGAATTTTGTTTCGTCAAAATTTTTCAGTAAATCATGTTTTAAGGAAATCCCGCATCGTGCGAAATTATCTTGTTTTTCCTAAACAACACGTTGTAACTCGAAAAGCTTTCGTGTTGCGTGTATGTCTAAGTGTGTAGCCTCAAAAGAGAAGGAACAGGAGAGTTTTCTCTCGAAAGAATATGTAAGAATACCACGTTATAATGAAATACAGTTTTGCAGAGTAAAGAAAAATACGTAGGTATTGGAAACACTTTTCGAGAAGAAATAACGCATCGTACAAAATTAGCTTGTATCTCCTAAACTACACGTTGTAACTCGAAAGAATTTGTGTGGTGTGTACGTCTAATCGTGTAGCCTCAAAAGAGCACACAAAGGAGAATTTTCTTTAGTCAAAATTTTTCAGAAAATCAGGTTTAAAGAAATCCCGCATCGTGCAAAATTATTTTGTTTTTCCTAAACAACACGTTGTAACTCGAAAAGCTTTCGTGTTGCCTGTATATCTAAGTGTGTAGCCTCAAAAGAGAAGGAACAGGAAGTTTTCTCTCGAAAGAATATGTAAGAATACCACGTTATAAGGAAATACAGTTTTGCAGAGTAAAGACAAATACGTATGTATTGGAAACAGTTTATGAGAAGAATTAACGCATCCTACAAAATTAGCTTTTATCTCCCAAACTACAGGTTGTAACTCAAAAAGAATTGGTGTGGCGTGAACGTCTAAACGTGTAGCCTCAAAAGAGAACCCAAAGGAGAATTTTCTTTCGTCAAAATTTTTCAGAAAATCACGTTTTAAGGAAATCCCACATTGTGCGAAATTATCTTGTTTTTCCTAAACAACACGTTGTAACTCGAAAAGCTTTCTTGTTGCGTGTATGTCTAAGTGTGTAGCCTCAAAAGAGAAGGCACAGGAGAGTTTTCTCTCGAAAGAATATGTAAGAATATCACGTTATCAGGAAATACAATTTTGCAGAGTAAAGACAAATACGTACGTATTGGAAACAGTTTTCGAGAAGAAATAACGCATCCTACAAAATTAGCTTTTATCTCCAAACCTACACGTTGTAACTCGGAAAGAATTGGTGTGGCGTGTACGTCTAAACGTGTAGCCTCAAAAGAGAACCCAAAGGAGAATTTTCTTTTGTCAAAATTTTTCCGAAAATCACATTTTAAGGAAATCCCACATTGTGCGAAATTATCTTGTTTTTCCTAAACAACACGTTGTAACTCGAAAAGCTTTCGTGTTTCGTGTATGTCTAAGTGTGTAGCCTCAAAAGAGAAGGCACAGGAGAGTTTTCTCAAGAAAGAATATGTAAGAATACCACGTTATAAGAAAATACAATTTTGCAGAGTAAAGACAAATATGTACTTATTGGAAATACTTTATCAGAAGAAATAACACATCGTACAAAATTAGCTTTTATCTCCAGAACTACACGTGGTAGCTAGAAAAGAATTGGTGTGGCATGTACGTCTAAACGCGTAGCCTCAAAAGAGAACACAAAGGAGAATTTTCTTTCGTCAAATTTTTTCCGAAAATCACGTTTTAAGGAAATCCCGCATCGTGCGAAATTATCTTGTTTTTCCTAAACAACACGTTTTAACTCGAAAAGCTTTCGTGTTTCGTGTATGTCTAAGTGTGTAGCCTCAAAAGAGAAGGCACAGGAGAGTTTTCTCTCGAAAGAATATGTAAGAATACCACGTTATAATGAAATACAGTTTTGCAGAGTAAAGACAAATACGTAGGTATTGGAAACACTTTCCGAGAAGAAATAATGCATCGTACAATATTAGCTTGTATCTCCTAAACTACACGTTGTAACTCGAAAAGAATTGGTGTGGCGTGTACTTCTAAACGTGTAGCCTCAAAAGAGAACCCAAAGGAGAATTTACTTTCGTCAAAATTTTTCAGAAAATCACGTTTTAAGGAAATCCCGCATCGTGCGAAATTATCTTGTTTTTCCTAAACAACACGTTGTAACTCGAAAAGCTTTCGTGTTGCGTGTATGTCTAAGTATGTAGCCTCAAAAGAGAAGGCACAGGAGAGTTTTCTCTCTAAAGAATATGTAAGAATACCACGTTATAAGGAAATACAGTTTTGCAGAGTAAATACAAATACATAGGTATTGGAAACACTTTTCGAGAAGAAATAACACATCGTACAAAATTATCTTTTATCTCCAAAACTACACGTTGTAACTCAAAAAGAATTGGTGTGGCATGTACGTCTAAACGTGTAGCCTTAAAAGAGAACCCAAAGGAGAATTTTCTTTCGTCAAAATTTTTCAGAAAATCACGTTTTAAGGAAATCCCGCATCATGCGAAATTATCTTGTTTTTCCTAAACAACACGTTGTAACTCGAAAAGCTTTCGTGTTGCGTGTAGGTCTAAGTGTGTAGCCTCAAAAGAGAAGACAGAGGAGAGTTTTCTCTCAAAAGAATATGTTAGAATACCATGTTATAAGGAAATACAGATTTGCAGAGTAAAGACAAATTCTTACGTATTGGAAACACTTTATGAGAAGAATTAACGCATCCTACAAAACTAGCTATTATCTCCCAAACTACAGGTTTTAACTCAAAAAGAATTGGTGTGGCATGTACGTCTAAACGTGTAGCCTCAAAAGAGAACCCAAAGGAGAATTTTCTTTCGTCAAAATTTTTCAGAAAATCACGTTTTAAGGAAATCCCACATTGGGCGAAATTATCTTGTTTTTCCTAAACAACACGTTGTAACTTGAAAAGCTTTCGTGTTGCGTGTATGTCTAAGTGTGTAGCCTCAAAAGAGAAGGCACAGGAGAGTTTTCTCACGAAAGAATATGTAAGAATACCACGTTATAAGAAAATACAATTTTGCAGAGTAAAGACAAATATGTACTTATTGGAAATACTTTATCAGAAGAAATAACACATGGTACAAAATTAGCTTTTATCTCCAGAACTACACGTGGTAGCTCGAAAAGAATTGGTGTGGCATGTACGTCTAAACGCGTAGCCTCAAAAGAGAACACAAAGGAGAATTTTCTTTCGTCGAATTTTTTCTGAAAATCACGTTTTAAGGAAATCCTGCATCGTGCGAAATTACCTTGTTTTTCCTAAACAACACGTTTTAACTCGAAAAGCTTTCGTGTTGCGTGTATGTCTAAATGTGTAGCCTCAAAAGAGAAGGCACAGGAGAGTTTTCCCTCGAAAGAATATGTAAGAATACCACGTTATAATGAAATACAGTTTTGCAGAGTAAAGACAAATACGTAGGTATTGGAAACACTTTCCGAGAAGAAATAACTCATCGTACAAAATTAGCTTGTATCTCCTAAACTACACGTTGTAACTCGAAAAGAATTGGTGTGGCGTGTACGTCTAAACGTGTAGCCTCAAAAGAGAACCCAAAGGAGAATTTACTTTCGTCAAAATTTTTCAGAAAATCACGTTTTAAGGAAATCCCGCATCGGGCGAAATTATCTTGTTTTTCCTAAACAACACGTTGTAACTCGAAAAGCTTTCGTGTTGCGTGTATGTCTAAGTGTGTAGCCTCAAAAGAGAAGGCACAGGAGAGTTTTCTCTCTAAAGAATATGTAAGAATACCACGTTATAAGGAAATACAGTTTTGCAGAGTAAATACAAATACATAGGTATTGGAAACACTTTTCGAGAAGAAATAACGCATCGTACAAAATTATCTTTTATCTCCAAAACTACACGTTGTAACTCAAAAAGAATTGGTGTGGCATGTACGTCTAAACGTGGAGCCTTAAAAGAGAACCCAAAGGAGAATTTTCTTTCGTCAAAATTTTTCAGAAAATCACGTTTTAAGCAAATCCCGCATCATGCGAAATTATCTTGTTTTTCCTAAACAACACGTTGTAACTCGAAAAGCTTTCGTGTTGCGTGTATGTCTAAGTGTGTAGCCTCAAAAGAGAAGGCACAGGAGAGTTTTCTCTCTAAAGAATATGTAAGAATACCACGTTAAAAGGAAATACAGTTTTGCAGAGTAAATACAAATACATAGGTATTGGAAACACTTTTCGAGAAGAAATAACGGATCGTACAAAATTATCTTTTATCTCCAAAACTACACGTTGTAACTCAAAAAGAATTGGTGTGGCATGTACGTCTAAACGTGTAGCCTTAAAAGAGAACCCAAAGGAGAATTTTCTTTCGTCAAAATTTTTCAGAAAATCACGTTTTAAGGAAATCCCGCATCATGCGATATTATCTTGTTTTTCCTAAACAACACGATGTAACTCGAAAAGCTTTCGTGTTTCGTGTATGTCTAAGTGAGTAGCCTCAAAAGAGAAGGCACAGGAGAGTTTTCTCACGAAAGAATATGTAAGAATACCACGTTATAGGAAATACAATTTTGCAGAGTAAAGACAAATATGTACTTATTGGAAATACTTTATCAGAAGAAATAACACATCGTACAAAATTAGCTTTTATCTCCAGAACTACACGTGGTAGCTCGAAAAGAGTTGGTGTGGCATGTACGTCTAAACGCGTAGCCTCAAAAGAGAACACAAAGGAGAATTTTCTTTGGTCAAATTTTTTCTGAAAATCACGTTTTAAGGAAATCCCGCATCGTGTGAAATTATCTTGTTTTTCCTAAACAACACGTTTTAACTCGAAAAGCTTTCGTGTTGCGTGTATGTCTAAATGTGTAGCCTCAAAAGAGAAGGCACAGAAAGTTTTCTCTCGAAAGAATATGTAAGAATACCACGTTATAATGAAATACAGTTTTGCAGAGTAAAGACAAATACGTAGGTATTGGAAACACTTTCCGAGAAGAAATAACTCATCATACAAAATTAGCTTGTATCTCCTAAACTACACGTTGTAACTCGAAAAGAATTGGTGTGGCGTGTACGTCTAAACGTGTAGCCTCAAAAGAGAACCCAAAGGAGAATTTACTTTGGTCAAAATTTTTCAGAAAATCACGTTTTAAGGAAATCCCGCATTGTGCGAAATTATCTTGTTTTTCCTAAACAACACGTTGTAACTCGAAAAGCTTTTGTGTTGCGTGTATGTCTAAGTGTGTAGCCTCAAAAGAGAAGGCACAGGAGAGTTTTCTCTCTAAAGAATATGTAAGAATACCACGTTATAAGGAAATACAGTTTTGCAGAGTAAATACAAATACATAGGTATTGGAAACACTTTTCGAGAAGAAATAACGCATCGTACAAAATTATCTTTTATCTCCAAAACCACACGTTGTAACTCAAAAAGAATTGGTGTGGCATGTACGTCTAAACGTGTAGCCTTAAAAGAGAACCCAAAGGAGAATTTTCTTTCGTCAAAATTTTTCCGAAAATCACGTTTTAAGGAAATCCCGCATCATGCGAAATTATCTTGTTTTTCCTAAACAACACGTTGTAACTCGAAAAGCTTTCGTGTTGCGTGTAGGTCTAAGTGTGTAGCCTCAAAAGAGAAGGCACAGGAGAGTTTTCTCTCAAAAGAATATGTTAGAATACCATGTTATAAGGAAATACAGATTTGCAGAGTAAAGACAAATACTTACGTATTGGAAACACTTTATGAGAAGAATTAACGCATCCTACAAAATTAGCTTTTATCTCCAAATTAAAGGTTTTAACTCAAAAAGAATTGGTGTGGCATGTACGTCTAAACGTGTAGCCTCAAAAGAGAACCCAAAGGAGAATTTTCTTTCGTCAAAATTTTTCAGAAAATTGTGTTTTAAGGAAATCCCACATTGTGCGAAATTATCTTGTTTTTCCTAAACAACACGTTGTAACTTGCAAAGCTTTCGTGTTGCGTGTATGTCTAAGTGTGTAGCCTCAAAAGAGAAGGCACAGGAGAGTTTTCTCACGAAAGAATATGTAAGAATACCACGTTATAAGAAAATACAATTTTGCAGAGTAAAGACAAATAAGTACTTATTGGAAATACTTTATCAGAAGAAATAACACATCGTACAAAATTAGCTTTTATCTCCAGAACTACACGTGGTAGCTCGAAAAGAATTGGTGTGGCATGTACGTCTAAACGCGTAGCCTCAAAAGAGAACACAAAGGAGAATTTTCTTTCGTCAATTTTTTTCCGAAAATCACATTTTAAGGAAATCCCGCATCGTGCGAAATTATCTTGTTTTTCCTAAACAACACGTTTTAACTCGAAAAGCTTTGGTGTTGAGTGTATGTCTAAATGTGTAGCCTCAAAAGAGAAGGCACAGGAGAGTTTTCTCTCGAAAGAATATGTAAGAATACCACGTTATAATGAAATACAGTTTTGCAGAGTAAAGACAAATACGTAGGTATTGGAAACACTTTCCGAGAAGAAATAATGCATCGTACAAAATTAGCTTGTATCTCCTAAACTACACGTTGTAACTCGAAAAGAATTGGTGTGGCGTGTACGTCTAAACGTGTAGCCTCAAAAGAGAACCCAAAGGAGAATTTACTTTCGTCAAAATTTTTCAGAAAATCACGTTTTAAGGAAATCCCGCATCGTGCGAAATTATCTTGTTTTTCCTAAACAACACGTTGTAACTCGAAAAGCTTTCGTGTTGCGTGTATGTCTAAGTGTGTAGCCTCAAAGGAGAAGGCACAGGAGAGGTTTCTCTGTAAAGAATATGTAAGAATACCACATTAAAAGGAAATACAGTTTTGCAGAGTAAATACAAATACATAGGTATTGGAAACACTTTTCGAGAAGAAATAACGCATCGTACAAAATTATCTTTTATCTCCAAAACTACACGTTGTAACTCAAAAAGAATTGGTGTGGCATGTACGTCTAAACGTGTAGCCTTAAAAGAGAACCCAAAGGAGAATTTTCTTTCGTCAAAATTTTTCAGAAAATCACGTTTTAAGGAAATCCCGCATCATGCGATATTATCTTGTTTTTCCTAAACAACACGATGTAACTCGAAAAGCTTTCGTGTTTCGTGTATGTCTAAGTGTGTAGCCTCAAAAGAGAAGGCACAGGAGAGTTTTCTCACTAAAGAATATGTAAGAATACCACGTTATAGGAAATACAATTTTGCAGAGTAAAGACAAATATGTACTTATTGGAAATACTTTATCAGAAGAAATAACACATCGTACAAAATTAGCTTTTATCTCCAGAACTACACGTGGTAGCTCGAAAAGAATTGGTGTGGCATGTACGTCTAAACGCGTAGCCTCAAAAGAGAACACAAAGGAGAATTTTCTTTCGTCAAAATTTTTCAGAAAATCACGTTTTAAGGAAATCCCGCATCAGGCAATATTATCTTGTTTTTCCTAAACAACACGATGTAACTCGAAAAGCTTTCGTGTTTCGTGTATGTCTAAGTGTGTAGCCTCAAAAGAGAAGGCACAGGAGAGTTTTCTCACGAAAGAATATGTAAGAATACCACGTTATAAGAAAATACAATTTTGCAGAGTAAAGACAAATATGTACTTATTGGAAATACTTTATCAGAAGAAATAACACATCGTACAAAATTAGCTTTTATCTCCAGAACTACACGTGGTAGCTCGAAAAGAATTGGTGTGGCATGTACGTCTAAACGCGTAGCCTCAAAAGAGAACACAAAGGAGAATTTTCTTTCGTCAAATTTTTTCTGAAAATCACGTTTTAAGGAAATCCCGCATCGTGTGAAATTATCTTGTTTTTCCTAAACAACACGTTTTAACTCGAAAAGCTTTCGTGTTGCGTGTATGTCTAAATGTGTAGCCTCAAAATAGAAGGCACAGGAAGTTTTCTCTCGAAAGAATATGTAAGAATACCACGTTATAATGAAATACAGTTTTGCAGAGTAAAGACAAATACGTAGGTATTGGAAACACTTTCTGAGAAGAAATAACTCATCATACAAAATTAGCTTGTATCTCCTAAACTACACGTTGTAACTCGAAAAGAATTGGTGTGGCGTGTACGTCTAAACGTGTAGCCTCAAAAGAGAACCCAAAGGAGAATTTACTTTCATCAAAAATTTTCAGAAAATCACGTTTTAAGGAAATCCCGCATTGTGCGAAATTATCTTGTTTTTCCTAAACAACACGTTGTAACTCGAAAAGCTTTTGTGTTGCGTGTATGTCTAAGTGTGTAGCCTCAAAAGAGAAGGCACAGGAGAGTTTTCTCTCTAAAGAATATGTAAGAATACCACGTTATAAGGAAATACAGTTTTGCAGAGTAAATACAAATACATAGGTATTGGAAACACTTTTCGAGAAGAAATAACGCATCGTACAAAATTATCTTTTATCTCCAAAACCACACGTTGTAACTCAAAAAGAATTGGTGTGGCATGTACGTCTAAACGTGTAGCCTTAAAAGAGAACCCAAAGGAGAATTTTCTTTCATCAAAATTTTTCAGAAAATCACGTTTTAAGGAAATCCCGCATCATGCGAAATCATCTTGTTTTTCCTAAACAACACGTTGTAACTCGAAAAGCTTTCGTGTTGCGTGTAGGTCTAAGTGTGTAGCCTCAAAAGAGAAGGCACAGGAGAGTTTTCTCTCAAAAGAATATGTTAGAATACCATGTTATAAGGAAATACAGATTTGCAGAGTAAAGACAAATACTTACGTATTGGAAACACTTTATGAGAAGAATTAACGCATCCTACAAAATTAGCTTTTATCTCCCAAACTAAAGGTTTTAACTCAAAAAGAATTGGTGTGGCATGTACGTCTAAACGTGTAGCCTCAAAAGAGAACCCAAAGGAGAATTTTCTTTCGTCAAAATTTTTCAGAAAATCATGTTTTAAGGAAATCCCACATTGTGCGAAATTATCTTGTTTTTCCTAAACAACACGTTGTAACTTGAAAAGCTTTCGTGTTGCGTGTATGTCTAAGTGTGTAGCCTCAAAAGAGAAGGCACAGGAGAGTTTTCTCACGAAAGAATATGTAAGAATACCACGTTATAAGAAAATACAATTTTACAGAGTAAAGACAAATAAGTACTTATTGGAAATACTTTATCAGAAGAAATAACACATCGTACAAAATTAGCTTTTATCTCCAGAACTACACGTGGTAGCTCGAAAAGAATTGGTGTGGCATGTACGTCTAAACGCGTAGCCTCAAAAGAGAACACAAAGGAGAATTTTCTTTCGTCAATTTTTTTCCATAAAATCACATTTTAAGGAAATCCCGCATCGTGTGAAATTATCTTGTTTTTCCTAAACAACACGTTTTAACTCGAAAAGCTTTGGTGTTGAGTGTATGTCTAAATGTGTAGCCTCAAAAGAGAAGGCACAGGAGTGTTTTCTCTCGAGAGAATATGTAAGAATACCACGTTATAATGAAATACAGTTTTGCAGAGTAAAGACAAATACGTAGGTATTGGAAACACTTTCCGAGAAGAAATAACGCATCGTACAAAATTAGCTTGTATCTCCTAAACTACACGTTGTAACTCGAAAAGAATTGGTGTGGCGTGTACGTCTAAACGTGTAGCCTCAAAAGAGAACCCAAAGGAGAATTTACTTTCGTCAAAATTTTTCAGAAAATCACGTTTTAAGGAAATCCCGCATCGTGCGAAATTATCTTGTTTTTCCTAAACAACACGTTGTAACTCGAAAAGCTTTCGTGTTGCGTGTATGTCTAAGTGTGTAGCCTCAAAAGAGAAGGCGCAGGAGAGGTTTCTCTCTAAAGAATATGTAAGAATACCACGTTAAAAGGAAATACAGTTTTGCAGAGTAAATACAAATACATAGGTATTGGAAACACTTTTCGAGAAGAAATAACGCATCGTACAAAATTATCTTTTATCTCCAAAACTACACGTTGTAACTCAAAAAGAATTGGTGTGGCATGTACGTCTAAACGTGTAGCCTTAAAAGAGAACCCAAAGGAGAATTTTCCTTCGTCAAAATTTTTCAGAAAATCACGTTTTAAGGAAATCCCGCATCATGCGAAATTATCTTGTTTTTCCTAAACAACACGATGTAACTCGAAAAGCTTTCGTGTTGCGTGTAGGTCTAAGTGTGTAGCCTCAAAAGAGAAGGCACAGGAGAGTTTTCTCTCAAAAGAATATGTTAGAATACCATGTTATAAGGTAATACAGATTTGCAGAGTAAAGACAAATACTTACGTATTGGAAACACTTTATGAGAAGAATTAACGCATCCTACAAAATTAGCTTTTATCTCCCAAACTAAAGGTTTTAACTCAAAAAGAATTGGTGTGGCATGTACGTCTAAACGTGTAGCCTCAAAAGAGAACCCAAAGGAGAATTTTCTTTCGTCAAAATTTTTCAGAAAATCATGTTTTAAGGAAATCCCACATTGTGGGAAATTATCTTGGTTTTCCTAAACAACACGTTGTAACTTGAAAAGCTTTCGTGTTGCGTGTATGTCTAAGTGTGTAGCCTCAAAAGAGAAGGCACAGGAGAGTTTTCTCACGAAAGAATATGTAAGAATACCACGTTATAAGAAAATACAATTTTGCAGAGTAAAGACAAATAAGTACTTATTGGAAATACTTTATCAGAAGAAATAACACATCGTACAAAATTAGCTTTTATCTCCAGAACTATACGTGGTAGCTCGAAAAGAATTGGTGTGGCATGTACGTCTAAACGCGTAGCCTCAAAAGAGAACACAAAGGAGAATTTTCTTTCGTCAATTTTTTTCCGAAAATCACGTTTTAAGGAAATCCCGCATCGTGCGAAATTATCTTGTTTTTCCTAAACAACACGTTTTAACTCGAAAAGCTATGGTGTTGCGTGTATGTCTAAATGTGTAGCCTCAAAAGAGAAGGCACAGGAGAGTTTTCTCTCGAAAGAATATGTAAGAATACCACGTTATAATGAAATACAGTTTTGCAGAGTAAAGACAAATACGTAGGTATTGGAAACACTTTCCGAGAAGAAATAACGCATCATACAAAATTAGCTTGTATCTCCTAAACTACACGTTGTAACTCGAAAAGAATTGGTGTGGCGTGTACGTCTAAACGTGTAGCCTCAAAAGAGAACCCAAAGGAGAATTTACTTTCGTCAAAATTTTTCAGAAAATCACGTTTTAAGGAAATCCCGCATCGTGCGAAATTATCTTGTTTTTCCTAAACAACACGTTGTAACTCGAAAAGATTTCGTGTTGCGTGTATGTCTAAGTGTGTAGCCTCAAAGGAGAAGGCACAGGAGAGGTTTCTCTCTAAAGAATATGTAAGAATACCACGTTAAAAGGAAATACAGTTTTGCAGAGTAAATACAAATACATAGGTATTGGAAACACTTTTCGAGAAGAAATAACGCATCGTACAAAATTATCTTTTATCTCCAAAACTACACGTTGTAACTCAAAAAGAATTGGTGTGGCATGTACGTCTAAACGTGTAGCCTTAAAAGAGAACCCAAAGGAGAATTTTCTTTCGTCAAAATTTTTCAGAAAATCACGTTTTAAGGAAATCCCGCATCATGCGATATTATCTTGTTTTTCCTAAACAACACGATGTAACTCGAAAAGCTTTCGTGTTTCGTGTATGTCTAAGTGTGTAGCCTCAAAAGAGAAGGCACAGGAGAGTTTTCTCACGAAAGAATATGTAAGAATACCACGTTATAAGAAAATACAATTTTGCAGAGTAAAGACAAATATGTACTTATTGGAAATACTTTATCAGAAGAAATAACACATCGTACAAAATTAGCTTTTATCTCCAGAACTACACGTGGTAGCTCGAAAAGAATTGGTGTGGCATGTACGTCTAAACGCGTAGCCTCAAAAGAGAACACAAAGGAGAATTTTCTTTCGTCAAATTTTTTTTCTGAAAATCACGTTTTAAGGAAATCCCGCATCGTGTGAAATTATCTTGTTTTTCCTAAACAACACGTTTTAACTCGAAAAGCTTTGGTGTTGCGTGTATGTCTAAATGTGTAGCCTCAAAAGAGAAGGCACAGGAAGTTTTCTCTCGAAAGAATATGTAAGAATACCACGTTATAATGAAATACAGTTTTGCAGAGTAAAGACAAATACGTAGGTATTGGAAACACTTTCCGAGAAGAAATAACTCATCATACAAAATTAGCTTGTATCTCCTAAACTACACGTTGTAACTCGAAAAGAATTGGTGTGGCGTGTACGTCTAAACGTGTAGCCTCAAAAGAGAACCCAAAGGAGAATTTACTTTCGTCAAAATTTTTCAGAAAATCACGTTTTAAGGAAATCCCGCATCGTGCGAAATTATCTTGTTTTTCCTAAACAACACGTTGTAACTCGAAAAGCTTTCGTGTTGCGTGTATGTCTAAGTGTGTAGCCTCAAAAGAGAAGGCACAGGAGAGTTTTCTCTCTAAAGAATATGTAAGAATACCACGTTAAAAGGAAATACAGTTTTGCAGAGTAAATACAAATACATAGGTATTGGAAACACTTTTCGTGAAGAAATAATGCATCGTACAAAATTATCTTTTATCTCCAAAACTACACGTTGTAACTCATAAAGAATTGGTGTGGCATGTACGTCTAAACGTGTAGCCTTAAAAGAGAACCCAAAGGAGAATTTTCTTTCATCAAAATTTTTCCGAAAATCACGTTTTAAGGAAATCCCGCATCATGCGAAATTATCTTGTTTTTCCTAAACAACACGTTGTAACTCGAAAAGCTTTCGTGTTGCGAGTATGTCTAAGTGTGTAGCCTCAAAAGAGAAGGCACAGGAGAGTTTTCTCTCTAAAGAATATGTAAGAATACCACGTTAAAAGGAAATACAGTTTTGCAGAGTAAATACAAATACATAGGTATTGGAAACACTTTTCGAGAAGAAATAACGCATCGTACAAAATTATCTTTTATCTCCAAAACTACACGTTGTAACTCAAAAAGAATTGGTGTGGCATGTACGTCTAAACGTGTAGCCTTAAAAGAGAACCCAAAGGAGAATTTTCTTTCGTCAAAAATTTTCAGAAAATCACGTTTTAAGGAAATCCCGCATCATGCGATATTATCTTGTTTTTCCTAAACAACACGATGTAACTCGAAAAGCTTTCGTGTTTCGTGTATGTCTAAGTGTGTAGCCTCAAAAGAGAAGGCACAGGAGAGTTTTCTCACGAAAGAATATGTAAGAATACCACATTATAAGAAAATACAATTTTGCAGATTAAAGACAAATATGTACTTATTGGAAATACTTTATCAGAAGAAATAACACATCGTACAAAATTAGCTTTTATCTCCAGAACTACACGTGGTAGCTCGAAAAGAATTGGTGTGGCATGTACGTCTAAACGCGTAGCCTCAAAAGAGAACACAAAGGAGAATTTTCTTTCGTCAAATTTTTTCTGAAAATCACGTTTTAAGGAAATCCTGCATCGTGTGAAATTATCTTGTTTTTCCTAAACAACACGTTTTAACTCGAAAAGCTTTAGTGTTGCGTGTATGTCTAAATGTGTAGCCTCAAAAGAGAAGGCACAGGAAGTTTTCTCTCGAAAGAATATGTAAGAATACCACGTTATAATGAAATACAGTTTTGCAGAGTAAAGACAAATACGTAGGTATTGGAAACACTTTCCGAGAAGAAATAACTCATCATACAAAATTAGCTTGTATCTCCTAAACTACACGTTGTAACTCGAAAAGAATTGGTGTGGCGTGTACGTCTAAACGTGTAGCCTCAAAAGAGAACCCAAAGGAGAATTTACTTTCGTCAAATTTTTTCAGAAAATCACGTTTTAAGGAAATCCCGCATCGTGCGAAATTATCTTGTTTTTCCTAAACAACACGTTGTAACTCGAAAAGCTTTCGTGTTTCGTGTATGTCTAAGTGTGTAGCCTCAAAAGAGAAGGCACAGGAGAGTTTTCTCTCTAAAGAATATGTAAGAATACCACGTTATAAGGAAATACAGTTTTGCAGAGTAAATACAAATACATAGGTATTTGAAACACTTTTCGAGAAGAAATAACGCATCGTACAAAATTATCTTTTATCTCCAAAACTACACGTTGTAACTCAAAAAGAATTGGTGTGGCATGTACGTCTAAACGTGTAGCCTTAAAAGAGAACCCAAAGGAGAATTTTCTTTCATCAAAATTTTTCCGAAAATCACGTTTTAAGGAAATCCCGCATCATGCGAAATTATCTTGTTTTTCCTAAACAACACGTTGTAACTCGAAAAGCTTTCGTGTTGCGTGTAGGTCTAAGTGTGTAGCCTCAAAAGAGAAGGCACAGGAGAGTTTTCTCTCAAAAGAATATGTTAGAATACCATGTTATAAGGTAATACAGATTTGCAGAGTAAAGACAAATACTTACGTATTGGAAACACTTTATGAGAAGAATTAACGCATCCTACAAAATTAGCTTTTATCTCCCAAACTAAAGGTTTTAACTCAAAAAGAATTGGTGTGGCATGTACGTCTAAACGTGTAGCCTCAAAAGAGAACCCAAAGGAGAATTTTCTTTCGTCAAAATTTTTCAGAAAATCATGTTTTAAGGAAATCCCACATTGTGGGAAATTATCTTGGTTTTCCTAAACAACACGTTGTAACTTGAAAAGCTTTCGTGTTGCGTGTATGTCTAAGTGTGTAGCCTCAAAAGAGAAGGCACAGGAGAGTTTTCTCACGAAAGAATATGTAAGAATACCACGTTATAAGAAAATACAATTTTGCAGAGTAAAGACAAATAAGTACTTATTGGAAATACTTTATCAGAAGAAATAACACATCGTACAAAATTAGCTTTTATCTCCAGAACTATACGTGGTAGCTCGAAAAGAATTGGTGTGGCATGTACGTCTAAACGCGTAGCCTCAAAAGAGAACACAAAGGAGAATTTTCTTTCGTCAATTTTTTTCCGAAAATCACGTTTTAAGGAAATCCCGCATCGTGCGAAATTATCTTGTTTTTCCTAAACAACACGTTTTAACTCGAAAAGCTATGGTGTTGCGTGTATGTCTAAATGTGTAGCCTCAAAAGAGAAGGCACAGGAGAGTTTTCTCTCGAAAGAATATGTAAGAATACCACGTTATAATGAAATACAGTTTTGCAGAGTAAAGACAAATACGTAGGTATTGGAAACACTTTCCGAGAAGAAATAACGCATCATACAAAATTAGCTTGTATCTCCTAAACTACACGTTGTAACTCGAAAAGAATTGGTGTGGCGTGTACGTCTAAACGTGTAGCCTCAAAAGAGAACCCAAAGGAGAATTTACTTTCGTCAAAATTTTTCAGAAAATCACGTTTTAAGGAAATCCCGCATCATGCGAAATTATCTTGTTTTTCCTAAACAACACGTTGTAACTCGAAAAGCTTTCGTGTTGCGTGTAGGTCTAAGTGTGTAGCCTCAAAAGAGAAGGCACAGGAGAGTTTTCTCTCAAAAGAATATGTTAGAATACCATGTTATAAGGTAATACAGATTTGCAGAGTAAAGACAAATACTTACGTATTGGAAACACTTTATGAGAAGAATTAACGCATCCTACAAAATTAGCTTTTATCTCCCAAACTACAGGTTTTAACTCAAAAAGAATTGGTGTGGCATGTATGTCTAAACGTGTAGCCTCAAAAGAGAACCCAAAGGAGAATTTTCTTTCGTCAAAATTTTTCAGAAAATCATGTTTTAAGGAAATCCCACATTGTGCGAAATTATCTTGTTTTTCCTAAACAACACGTTGTAACTTGAAAAGCTTTCGTGTTGCGTGTTGTCTAAGTGTGTAGCCTCAAAAGAGAAGGCACAGGAGAGTTTTCTCACAAAAGAATATGTAAGAATACCACGTTATAAGAAAATACACTTTTGCAGAGTAAAGCAAATAAGTACTTATTGGAAATACTTTATCAGAAGAAATAACACATCGTACAAAATTAGCTTTTATCTCCAGAACTACACGTGGTAGCTCGAAAAGAATTGGTGTGGCATGTACGTCTAAACGCGTAGCCTCAAAAGAGAACACAAAGGAGAATTTTCTTTCGTCAATTTTTTTCCGAAAATCACGTTTTAAGGAAATCCCGCATCGTGCGAAATTATCTTGTTTTTCCTAAACAACACGTTCTAACTCGAAAAGCTTTGGTATTGCGTGTATGTCTAAATGTGTAGCCTCAAAAGAGAAGGCACAGGAGAGTTTTCTCTCGAAAGAATATGTAAGAATACCACGTTATAATGAAATACAGTTTTGCAGAGTAAAGACAAATACGTAGGTATTGGAAACACTTTCCGAGAAGAAATAACGCATCGTACAAAATTAGCTTGTATCTCCTAAACTACACGTTGTAACTCGAAAAGAATTGGTGTGGCGTGTACGTCTAAACGTGTAGCCTCAAAAGAGAACCCAAAGGAGAATTTACTTTAGTCAAAATTTTTCAGAAAATCACGTTTTAAGGAAATCCCGCATCGTGCGAAATTATCTTGTTTTTCCTAAACAACACGTTGTAACTCGAAAAGCTTTCGTGTTGCGTGTATGTCTAAGTGTGTAGCCTCAAAAGAGAAGGCACAGGAGAGTTTTCTCTCTAAAGAATATGTAAGAATACCACGTTAAAAGGAAATACAGTTTTGCAGAGTAAATACAAATACATAGGTATTGGAAACACTTTTCGAGAAGAAATAACGCATCGTACAAAATTATCTTTTATCTCCAAAACTACACGTTGTAACTCAGAAAGAATTGGTGTGGCATGTACGTCTAAACGTGTAGCCTTAAAAGAGAACCCAAAGGAGAATTTTCTTTCGTCAAAATTTTTCCGAAAATCATGTTTTAAGGAAATCCCGCATCATGCGAAATTATCTTGTTTTTCGTAAACAACACGTTGTAACTCGAAAAGCTTTCGTGTTGCGAGTATGTCTAAGTGTGTAGCCTCAAAAGAGAAGGCACAGGAGAGTTTTCTCTCTAAAGAATATGTAAGAATACCACGTTAAAAGGAAATACAGTTTTGCAGAGTAAATACAAATACATAGGTATTGGAAACACTTTTCGAGAAGAAATAACGCATCGTACAAAATTATCTTTTATCTCCAAAACTACACGTTGTAACTCAAAAAGAATTGGTGTGGCATGTACGTCTAAACGTGTAGCCTTAAAAGAGAACCCAAAGGAGAATTTTCTTTCGTCAAAATTTTTCAGAAAATCACGTTTTAAGGAAATCCCGCATCATGCGATATTATCTTGTTTTTCCTAAACAACACGATGTAACTCGAAAAGCTTTCGTGTTTCGTGTATGTCTAAGTGTGTAGCCTCAAAAGAGAAGGCACAGGAGAGTTTTCTCACAAAAGAATATGTAAGAATACCACGTTATAGGAAATACAATTTTGCAGAGTAAAGACAAATATGTACTTATTGGAAATACTTTATCAGAAGAAATAACACATCGTACAAAATTAGCTTTTATCTCCAGAACTACACGTGGTAGCTCGAAAAGAATTGGTGTGGCATGTACGTCTAAACGCGTAGCCTCAAAAGAGAACACAAAGGAGAATTTTCTTTCGTCAAATTTTTTCTGAAAATCACGTTTTAAGGAAATCCCGCATCGTGTGAAATTATCTTGTTTTTCCTAAACAACACGTTTTAACTCGAAAAGCTTTCGTGTTGCGTGTATGTCTAAATGTGTAGCCTCAAAAGAGAAGGCACAGGAAGTTTTCTCTCGAAAGAATATGTAAGAATACCACGTTATAATGAAATACAGTTTTGCAGAGTAAAGACAAATACGTAGGTATTGGAAACACTTTCCGAGAAGAAATAACTCATCATACAAAATTAGCTTGTATCTCCTAAACTACACGTTGTAACTCGAAAAGAATTGGTGTGGCGTGTACGTCTAAACGTGTAGCCTCAAAAGAGAACCCAAAGGAGAATTTACTTTCGTCAAAATTTTTCAGAAAATCACGTTTTAAGGAAATCCCGCATCGTGCGAAATTATCTTGTTTTTCCTAAACAACACGTTGTAACTCGAAAAGCTTTCGTGTTGCGTGTATGTCTAAGTGTGTAGCCTCAAAAGAGAAGGCACAGGAGAGTTTTCTCTCTAAAGAATATGTAAGAATACCACGTTAAAAGGAAATACAGTTTTGCAGAGTAAATACAAATACATAGGTATTGGAAACACTTTTCGAGAAGAAATAACGCATCGTACAAAATTATCTTTTATCTCCAAAACTACACGTTGTAACTCAAAAAGAATTGGTGTGGCATGTACGTCTAAACGTGTAGCCTTAAAAGAGAACCCAAAGGAGAATTTTCTTTCGTCAAAATTTTTCCGAAAATCACGTTTTAAGGAAATCCAGCATCATGCGAAATTATCTAGTTTTTCCTAAACAACACGTTGTAACTCGAAAAGCTTTCGTGTTGCGTGTAGGTCTAAGTGTGTAGCCTCAAAAGAGAAGGCACAGGAGAGTTTTCTCTCAAAAGAATATGTTAGAATACCATGTTATAAGGTAATACAGATTTGCAGAGTAAAGACAAATACTTACGTATTGGAAACACTTTATGAAAAGAATTAACGCATCCTACAAAATTAGCTTTTATCTCCCAAACTACAGGTTTTAACTCAAAAAGAATTGGTGTGGCATGTATGTCTAAACGTGTAGCCTCAAAAGAGAACCCAAAGGAGAATTTTCTTTCGTCAAAATTTTTCAGAAAATCATTTTTTAAGGAAATCCCACATTGTGCGAAATTATCTTGTTTTTCCTAAACAACACGTTGTAACTCGAAAAGCTTCCGTGTTGCGTGTATGTCTAAGTGTGTAGCATCAAAAGAGAAGGCACAGGAGAGTTTTCTCTCTAAAGAATATGTAAGAATACCACGTTATAAGGAAATACAGTTTTGCAGAGTAAATACAAATACATAGGTATTGGAAACACTTTTCGAGAAGAAATAACGCATCGTACAAAATTATCTTTTATCTCCAAAACTACACGTTGTAACTCAAAAAGAATTGGTGTGGCATGTACGTCTAAACGTGTAGCCTTAAAAGAGAACCCAAAGGAGAATTTTCTTTCGTCAAAATTTGTCCGAAAATCACGTTTTAAGGAAATCCCGCATCATGCGAAATTATCTTGTTTTTCCTAAACAACACGTTGTAACTCGAAAAGCTTTCGTGTTGCGTGTAGGTCTAAGTGTGTAGCCTCAAAAGAGAAGGCACAGGAGAGTTTTCTCTCAAAAGAATATGTTAGAATACCATGTTATAAGGTAATACAGATTTGCAGAGTAAAGACAAATACTTACGTATTGGAAACACTTTATGAGAAGAATTAACGCATCCTACAAAATTAGCTTTTATCTCCCAAACTACAGGTTTTAACTCAAAAAGAATTGGTGTGGCATGTATGTCAAACCTGTAGCCTCAAAAGAGAACCAAAAGGAGAATTTACTTTCGTCAAAATTTTTCCGAAAATCACGTTTTAAGGAAATCCCGCATCGTGCGAAATTATCTTGTTTTTCCTAAACAACACGTAGTAACTCGAAAAGCTTTCGTGTTGCGTGTATGTTTAAGTGTGTAGCCTCAAAAGAGAAGTCACAGGAGAGTTTTCTCTCTAAAGAATATGTAAGAATACCACGTTAAAAGGAAATACAGTTTTGCAGAGTAAATACAAATACATAGGTATTGGAAACACTTTTCGAGAAGAAATAACGCATCGTACAAAATTATCTTTTATCTCCAAAACTACACGTTGTAACTCAAAAAGAATTGGTGTGGCATGTACGTCTAAACGTGTAGCCTTAAAAGAGAACCCAAAGGAGAATTTTCTTTCGTCAAAATTTTTCCGAAAATCACGTTTTAAGGAAATCCAGCATCATGCGAAATTATCTAGTTTTTCCTAAACAACACGTTGTAACTCGAAAAGCTTTCGTGTTGCGTGTAGGTCTAAGTGTGTAGCCTCAAAAGAGAAGGCACAGGAGAGTTTTCTCTCAAAAGAATATGTTAGAATACCATGTTATAAGGTAATACAGATTTGCAGAGTAAAGACAAATACTTACGTATTGGAAACACTTTATGAAAAGAATTAACGCATCCTACAAAATTAGCTTTTATCTCCCAAACTACAGGTTTTAACTCAAAAAGAATTGGTGTGGCATGTATGTCTAAACGTGTAGCCTCAAAAGAGAACCCAAAGGAGAATTTTCTTTCGTCAAAATTTTTCAGAAAATCATTTTTTAAGGAAATCCCACATTGTGCGAAATTATCTTGTTTTTCCTAAACAACACGTTGTAACTCGAAAAGCTTCCGTGTTGCGTGTATGTCTAAGTGTGTAGCCTCAAAAGAGAAGGCACAGGAGAGTTTTCTCTCTAAAGAATATGTAAGAATACCACGTTATAAGGAAATACAGTTTTGCAGAGTAAATACAAATACATAGGTATTGGAAACACTTTTCGAGAAGAAATAACGCATCGTACAAAATTATCTTTTATCTCCAAAACTACACGTTGTAACTCAAAAAGAATTGGTGTGGCATGTACGTCTAAACGTGTAGCCTTAAAAGAGAACCCAAAGGAGAATTTTCTTTCGTCAAAATTTTTCCGAAAATCACGTTTTAAGGAAATCCCGCATCATGCGAAATTATCTTGTTTTTCCTAAACAACACGTTGTAACTCGGAAAGCTTTCGTGTTGCGTGTAGGTCTAAGTGTGTAGCCTCAAAAGAGAAGGCACAGGAGAGTTTTCTCTCAAAAGAATATGTTAGAATACCATGTTATAAGGTAATACAGATTTGCAGAGTAAAGACAAATACTTACGTATTGGAAACACTTTATGAGAAGAATTAACGCATCCTACAAAATTAGCTTTTATCTCCCAAACTACAGGTTTTAACTCAAAAAGAATTGGTGTGGCATGTATGTCTAAACGTGTAGCCTCAAAAGAGAACCCAAAGGAGAATTTACTTTCGTCAAAATTTTTCCGAAAATCACGTTTTAAGGAAATCCCGCATCGTGCGAAATTATCTTGTTTTTCCTAAACAACACGTAGTAACTCGAAAAGCTTTCGTGTTGCGTGTATGTTTAAGTGTGTAGCCTCAAAAGAGAAGTCACAGGAGAGTTTTCTCTCTAAAGAATATGTAAGAATACCACGTTAAAAGGAAATACAGTTTTGCAGAGTAAATACAAATACATAGGTATTGGAAACACTTTTCGAGAAGAAATAACGCATCGTACAAAATTATCTTTTATCTCCAAAACTACACGTTGTAACTCAAAAAGAATTGATGTGGCATGTACGTCTAAACGTGTAGCCTTAAAAGAGAACCCAAAGGAGAATTTTCTTTCGTCAAAATTTTTCAGAAAATCACGTTTTAAGGAAATCCCGCATCATGCGAAATTATCTTGTTTTTCCTAAACAACACGATGTAACTCGAAAAGCTTTCGTGTTTCGTGTATGTCTAAGTGTGTAGCCTCAAAAGAGAAGGCACAGGAGAGTTTTCTCACGAAAGAATATGTAAGAATACCACGTTATAAGAAAATACAATTTTGCAGAGTAAAGACAAATATGTACTTATTGGAAATACTTTATCAGAAGAAATAACACATCGTACAAAATTAGCTTTTATCTCCAGAACTACACGTGGTAGCTCGAAAAGAATTGGTGTGGCATGTACGTCTAAACGCGTAGCCTCAAAAGAGAACACAAAGGAGAATTTTCTTTCGTCAAATTTTTTCTGAAAATCACGTTTTAAGGAAATCCCGCATCGTGTGAAATTATCTTGTTTTTCCTAAACAACACGTTTTAACTCGAAAAGCTTTCATGTTGCGTGTATGTCTAAATGTGTAGCCTCAAAAGAGAAGGCACAGGAAGTTTTCTCTCGAAAGAATATGTAAGAATACCACGTTATAATGAAATACAGTTTTGCAGAGTAAAGACAAATACGTAGGTATTGGAAACACTTTCCGAGAAGAAATAACTCATCATACAAAATTAGCTTGTATCTCCTAAACTACATGTTGTAACTCGAAAAGAATTGGTGTGGCGTGTACGTCTAAACGTGTAGCCTCAAAAGAGAACCCAAAGGAGAATTTACTTTCGTCAAAATTTTTCAGAAAATCACGTTTTAAGGAAATCCCGCATCGTGCGAAATTATCTTGTTTTTCCTAAACAACACGTTGTAACTCGAAAAGCTTTCGTGTTGCGTGTATGTCTAAGTGTGTAGCCTCAAAAGAGAAGGCACAGGAGAGTTTTCTCTCTAAAGAATATGTAAGAATACCACGTTATAAGGAAATACAGTTTTGCAGAGTAAAGACAAATACATAGGTATTGGAAACACTTTTCGAGAAGAAATAACGCATCGTACAAAATTATCTTTTATCTGCAAAACTACACGTTGTAACTCTAAAAGAATTGGTGTGGCATGTACGTCTAAACGTGTAGCCTCAAAAGAGAACCCAAAGGAGAATTTACTTTCGTCAAAATGTTTCAGAAAATCACGTTTTAAGGAAATCCCGCATCGTGCGAAATTATCTTGTTTTTCCTAAACAACACGTTGTAACTCGAAAAGCTTTCGTGTTGCGTGTATGTCTAAGTGTGTAGCCTCAAAAGAGAAGGCACAGGAGAGGTTTCTCTCTAAAGAATATGTAAGAATACCACGTTAAAAGGAAATACAGTTTTGCAGAGTAAATACAAATACATAGATATTGGAAACACTTTTCGAGAAGAAATAACGCATCGTACAAAATTATCTTTTATCTCCAAAACTACACGTTGTAACTCAAAAAGAATTGGTGTGGCATGTACGTCTAAACGTGTAGCCTTAAAAGAGAACCCAAAGGAGAATTTTCTTTCGTCAAAATTTTTCAGAAAATCACGTTTTAAGGAAATCCCGCATCATGCGAAATTATCTTGTTTTTCCTAAACAACACGATGTAACTCGAAAAGCTTTCGTGTTTCGTGTATGTCTAAGTGTGTAGCCTCAAAAGAGAAGGCACAGGAGAGTTTTCTCACGAAAGAATATGTAAGAATACCACGTTATAAGAAAATACAATTTTGCAGAGTAAAGACAAATATGTACTTATTGGAAATACTTTATCAGAAGAAATAACACCTCGTACAAAATTAGCTTTTATCTCCAGAACTACACGTGGTAGCTCGAAAAGAATTGGTGTGGCATGTACGTCTAAACGC
Organism: Apodemus sylvaticus; assembly: GCF_947179515.1. Taxonomy (NCBI): domain Eukaryota; kingdom Metazoa; phylum Chordata; class Mammalia; order Rodentia; family Muridae; genus Apodemus; species Apodemus sylvaticus. Next base: position 64,087,379 of record NC_067491.1, on the reverse strand, counting down.
GTAGCCTCAAAAGTGAACACAAAGGAGAATTTTCTTTCGTCAAATTTTTTTCTGAAAATCACGTTTTAAGGAAATCCCGCATCGTGTGAAATTATCTTGTTTTTCCTAAACAACACGTTTTAACTCGAAAAGCTTTCGTGTTGCGTGTATGTCTAAATGTGTAGCCTCAAAAGAGAAGGCACAGGAAGTTTTCTCTCGAAAGAATATGTAAGAATACCACGTTATAATGAAATACAGTTTTGCAGAGTAAAGACAAATACGTAGGTATTGGAAACACTTTCCGAGAAGAAATAACTCATCATACAAAATTAGCTTGTATCTCCTAAACTACACGTTGTAACTCGAAAAGAATTGGTGTGGCGTGTACGTCTAAACGTGTAGCCTCAAAAGAGAACCCAAAGGAGAATTTACTTTCGTCAAAATTTTTCCGAAAATCACGTTTTAAGGAAATCCCGCATCGTGCGAAATTATCTTGTTTTTCCTAAACAACACGTTGTAACTCGAAAAGCTTTCGTGTTGCGTGTATGTCTAAGTGTGTAGCCTCAAAAGAGAAGGCACAGGAGAGTTTTCTCTCTAAAGAATATGTAAGAATACCACGTTATAAGGAAATACAGTTTTGCAGAGTAAAGACAAATACATAGGTATTGGAAACACTTTTCGAGAAGAAATAACGCATCGTACAAAATTATCTTTTATCTGCAAAACTACACGTTGTAACTCTAAAAGAATTGGTGTGGCATGTACGTCTAAACGTGTAGCCTCAAAAGAGAACCCAAAGGAGAATTTACTTTCGTCAAAATGTTTCAGAAAATCACGTTTTAAGGAAATCCCGCATCGTGCGAAATTATCTTGTTTTTCCTAAACAACACGTTGTAACTCGAAAAGCTTTCGTGTTGCGTGTATGTCTAAGTGTGTAGCCTCAAAAGAGAAGGCACAGGAGAGGTTTCTCTCTAAAGAATATGTAAGAATACCACGTTAAAAGGAAATACAGTTTTGCAGAGTAAATACAAATACATAGATATTGGAAACACTTTTCGAGAAGAAATAACGCATCGTACAAAATTATCTTTTATCTCCAAAACTACACGTTGTAACTCAAAAAGAATTGGTGTGGCATGTACGTCTAAACGTGTAGCCTTAAAAGAGAACCCAAAGGAGAATTTTCTTTCGTCAAAATTTTTCAGAAAATCACGTTTTAAGGAAATCCCGCATCATGCGAAATTATCTTGTTTTTCCTAAACAACACGATGTAACTCGAAAAGCTTTCGTGTTTCGTGTATGTCTAAGTGTGTAGCCTCAAAAGAGAAGGCACAGGAGAGTTTTCTCACGAAAGAATATGTAAGAATACCACGTTATAAGAAAATACAATTTTGCAGAGTAAAGACAAATATGTACTTATTGGAAATACTTTATCAGAAGAAATAACACCTCGTACAAAATTAGCTTTTATCTCCAGAACTACACGTGGTAGCTCGAAAAGAATTGGTGTGGCATGTACGTCTAAACGCGTAGCCTCAAAAGAGAACACAAAGGAGAATTTTCTTTCGTCAAATTTTTTTCTGAAAATCACGTTTTAAGGAAATCCCGCATCGTGTGAAATTATCTTGTTTTTCCTAAACAACACGTTTTAACTCGAAAAGCTTTCGTGTTGCGTGTATGTCTAAATGTGTAGCCTCAAAAGAGAAGGCACAGGAAGTTTTCTCTCGAAAGAATATGTAAGAATACCACGTTATAATGAAATACAGTTTTGCAGAGTAAAGACAAATACGTAGGTATTGGAAACACTTTCCGAGAAGAAATAACTCATCATACAAAATTAGCTTGTATCTCCTAAACTACACGTTGTAACTCGAAAAGAATTGGTGTGGCGTGTACGTCTAAACGTGTAGCCTCAAAAGAGAACCCAAAGGAGAATTTACTTTCGTCAAAATTTTTCCGAAAATCACGTTTTAAGGAAATCCCGCATCGTGCGAAATTATCTTGTTTTTCCTAAACAACACGTTGTAACTCGAAAAGCTTTCGTGTTGCGTGTATGTCTAAGTGTGTAGCCTCAAAAGAGAAGGCACAGGAGAGTTTTCTCTCTAAAGAATATGTAAGAATACCACGTTATAAGGAAATACAGTTTTGCAGAGTAAATACAAATACATAGGTATTGGAAACACTTTTCGAGAAGAAATAACGCATCGTACAAAATTATCTTTTATCTCCAAAACTACACGTTGTAACTCAAAAAGAATTGGTGTGGCATGTACGTCTAAACGTGTAGCCTTAAAAGAGAACCCAAAGGAGAATTTTCTTTCGTCAAAATTTTTCAGAAAATCACGTTTTAAGGAAATCCCGCATCATGCGATATTATCTTGTTTTTCCTTAACAACACGATGTAACTCGAAAAGCTTTCGTGTTTCGTGTATGTCTAAGTGTGTAGCCTCAAAAGAGAAGGCACAGGAGAGTTTTCTCACGAAAGAATAGGTAAGAATACCACGTTATAGGAAATACAATTTTGCAGAGTAAAGACAAATATGTACTTATTGGAAATACTTTATCAGAAGAAATAACACATCGTACAAAATTAGCTTTTATCTCCAGAACTACACGTGGTAGCTCGAAAAGAATTGGTGTGGCATGTACGTCTAAACGCGTAGCCTCAAAAGAGAACACAAAGGAGAATTTTCTTTCGTCAAATTTTTTTCTGAAAATCACGTTTTAAGGAAATCCCGCATCGTGTGAAATTATCTTGTTTTTCCTAAACAACACGTTTTAACTCGAAAAGCTTTCGTGTTGCGTGTATGTCTAAATGTGTAGCCTCAAAAGAGAAGGCACAGGAAGTTTTCTCTCGAAAGAATATGTAAGAATACCACGTTATAATGAAATACAGTTTTGCAGAGTAAAGACAAATACGTAGGTATTGGAAACACTTTCCGAGAAGAAATAACTCATCATACAAAATTAGCTTGTATCTCCTAAACTACACGTTGTAACTCGAAAAGAATTGGTGTGGCGTGTACGTCTAAACGTGTAGCCTCAAAAGAGAACCCAAAGGAGAATTTACTTTCGTCAAAATTTTTCAGAAAATCACGTTTTAAGGAAATCCCGCATCGTGCGAAATTATCTTGTTTTTCCTAAACAACACATTGTAACTCGAAAAGCTTTCGTGTTGCGTGTATGTCTAAGTGTGTAGCCTCAAAAGAGAAGGCACAGGAGAGTTTTCTCTCTAAAGAATATGTAAGAATACCACGTTAAAAGGAAATACAGTTTTGCAGAGTAAATACAAATACATAGGTATTGGAAACACTTTTCGAGAAGAAATAACGCATCGTACAAAATTATCTTTTATCTCCAAAACTACACGTTGTAACTCAAAAAGAATTGGTGTGGCATGTACGTCTAAACGTGTAGCCTTAAAAGAGAACCCAAAGGAGAATTTTCTTTCGTCAAAATTTTTCCGAAAATCACGTTTTAAGGAAATCCCGCATCATGCGAAATTATCTTGTTTTTCCTAAACAACACGTTGTAACTCGAAAAGCTTTCGTGTTGTGAGTATGTCTAAGTGTGTAGCCTCAAAAGAGAAGGCACAGGAGAGTTTTCTCTCTAAAGAATATGTAAGAATACCACGTTAAAAGGAAATACAGTTTTGCAGAGTAAATACAAATACATAGGTATTGGAAACACTTTTCGAGAAGAAATAACGCATCGTACAAAATTATCTTTTATCTCCAAAACTACACGTTGTAACTCAAAAAGAATTGGTGTGGCATGTACGTCTAAACGTGTAGCCTTAAAAGAGAACCCAAAGGAGAATTTTCTTTCGTCAAAATTTTTCAGAAAATCACGTTTTAAGGAAATCCCGCATAATGCGATATTATCTTGTTTTTCCTAAACAACACGATGTAACTCGAAAAGCTTTCGTGTTTCGTGTATGTCTAAGTGTGTAGCCTCAAAAGAGAAGGCACAGGAGAGTTTTCTCACGAAAGAATAGGTAAGAATACCACGTTATAGGAAATACAATTTTGCAGAGTAAAGACAAATATGTACTTATTGGAAATACTTTATCAGAAGAAATAACACATCGTACAAAATTAGCTTTTATCTCCAGAACTACACGTGGTAGCTCGAAAAGAATTGGTGTGGCATGTACGTCTAAACGCGTAGCCTCAAAAGAGAACACAAAGGAGAATTTTCTTTCGTCAAATTTTTTCTGAAAATCACGTTTTAAGGAAATCCCGCATCGTGTGAAATTATCTTGTTTTTCCTAAACAACATGTTTTAACTCGAAAAGCTTTCGTGTTGCGTGTATGTCTAAATGTGTAGCCTCAAAAGAGAAGGCACAGGAAGTTTTCTCTCGAAAGAATATGTAAGAATACCACGTTATAATGAAATACAGTTTTGCAGAGTAAAGACAAATACGTAGGTATTGGAAACACTTTCCGAGAAGAAATAACTCATCATTAAAAATTAACTTGTATCTCCTAAACTACACGTTGTAACTCGAAAAGAATTGGTGTGGCGTGTCCGTCTAAACGTGTAGCCTCAAAAGAGAACCCAAAGGAGAATTTACTTTCGTCAAAATTTTTCAGAAAATCACGTTTTAAGGAAATCCCGCATTGTGCGAAATTATCTTGTTTTTCCTAAACAACACGTTGTAACTCGAAAAGCTTTTGTGTTGCGTGTATGTCTAAGTGTGTAGCCTCAAAAGAGAAGGCACAGGAGAGTTTTCTCTCTAAAGAATATGTAAGAATACCACGTTATAAGGAAATACAGTTTTGCAGAGTAAATACAAATACATAGGTATTGGAAACACTTTTCGAGAAGAAATAACGCATCGTACAAAATTATCTTTTATCTCCAAAACCACACGTTGTAACTCAAAAAGAATTGGTGTGGCATGTACGTCTAAACGTGTAGCCTTAAAAGAGAACCCAAAGGAGAATTTTCTTTCGTCAAAATTTTTCCGAAAATCACGTTTTAAGGAAATCCCGCATCATGCGAAATTATCTTGTTTTTCCTAAACAACACGTTGTAACTCGAAAAGCTTTCGTGTTGCGTGTAGGTCTAAGTGTGTAGCCTCAAAAGAGAAGGCACAGGAGAGTTTTCTCTCAAAAGAATATGTTAGAATACCATGTTATAAGGAAATACAGATTTGCAGAGTAAAGACAAATACTTACGTATTGGAAACACTTTATGAGAAGAATTAACGCATCCTACAAAATTAGCTTTTATCTCCCAAACTAAAGGTTTTAACTCAAAAAGAATTGGTGTGGCATGTACGTCTAAACGTGTAGCCTCAAAAGAGAACCCAAAGGAGAATTTTCTTTCGTCAAAATTTTTCAGAAAATCATGTTTTAAGGAAATCCCACATTGTGCGAAATTATCTTGTTTTTCCTAAACAACACGTTGTAACTTGAAAAGCTTTCGTGTTGCGTGTATGTCTAAGTGTGTAGCCTCAAAAGAGAAGGCACAGGAGAGTTTTCTCACGAAAGAATATGTAAGAATACCACGTTATAAGAAAATACAATTTTGCAGAGTAAAGACAAATAAGTACTTATTGGAAATACTTTATCAGAAGAAATAACACATCTTACAAAATTAGCTTTTATCTCCAGAACTACACGTGGTAGCTCGAAAAGAATTGGTGTGGCATGTACGTCTAAACGCGTAGCCTCAAAAGAGAACACAAAGGAGAATTTTCTTTTGTCAATTTTTTTCCGAAAATCACGTTTTAAGGAAATCCCGCATCGTGCGAAATTATCTTGTTTTTCCTAAACAACACGTTTTAACTCGAAAAGCTTTGGTGTTGCGTGTATGTCTAAATGTGTAGCCTCAAAAGAGAAGGCACAGGAGAGTTTTCTCTCGAAAGAATATGTAAGAATACCACGTTATAATGAAATACAGTTTTGCAGAGTAAAGACAAATACGTAGGTATTGGAAACACTTTCCGAGAAGAAATAACTCATCATACAAAATTAGCTTGTATCTCCTAAACTACACGTTGTAACTCGAAAAGAATTGGTGTGGCGTGTACGTCTAAACGTGTAGCCTCAAAAGAGAACCCAAAGGAGAATTTACTTTCGTCAAAATTTTTCAGAAAATCACGTTTTAAGGAAATCCCGCATCGTGCGAAATTATCTTGTTTTTCCTAAACAACACGTTGTAACTCGAAAAGCTTTCGTGTATCGTGTATGTCTAAGTGTGTAGCCTCAAAAGAGAAGGCACAGGAGAGTTTTCTCTCTAAAGAATATGTAAGAATACCACGTTAAAAGGAAATACAGTTTTGCAGAGTAAATACAAATACATAGGTATTGGAAACACTTTTCGAGAAGAAATAACGCATCGTACAAAATTATCTTTTATCTCCAAAACTACACGTTGTAACTCAAAAAGAATTGGTGTGGCATGTACGTCTAAACGTGTAGCCTTAAAAGAGAACCCAAAGGAGAATTTTCTTTCGTCAAAATTTTTCCGAAAATCACGTTTTAAGGAAATCCCGCATCATGCGAAATTATCTTGTTTTTCCTAAACAACACGTTGTAACTCGAAAAGCTTTCGTGTTGCGTGTAGGTCTAAGTGTGTAGCCTCAAAAGAGAAGGCACAGGAGAGTTTTCTCTCAAAAGAATATGTTAGAATACCATGTTATAAGGAAATACAGATTTGCAGAGTAAAGACAAATACTTACGTATTGGAAACACTTTATGAGAAGAATTAACGCATCCTACAAAATTAGCTTTTATCTCCCAAACTAAAGGTTTTAACTCAAAAAGAATTGGTGTGGCATGTACGTCTAAATGTGTAGCCTCAAAAGAGAACCCAAAGGAGAATTTTCTTTCGTCAAAATTTTTCAGAAAATCATGTTTTAAGGAAATCCCACATTGTGCGAAATTATCTTGTTTTTCCTAAACAACACGTTGTAACTTGAAAAGCTTTCGTGTTGCGTGTATGTCTAAGTGTGTAGCCTCAAAAGAGAAGGCACAGGAGAGTTTTCTCACGAAAGAATATGTAAGAATACCACGTTATAAGAAAATACAATTTTGCAGAGTAAAGACAAATAAGTACTTATTGGAAATACTTTATCAGAAGAAATAACACATCGTACAAAATTAGCTTTTATCTCCAGAACTACACATGGTAGCTCGAAAAGAATTGGTGTGGCATGTACGTCTAAACGCGTAGCCTCAAAAGAGAACACAAAGGAGAATTTTCTTTTGTCAATTTTTTTCCGAAAATCACGTTTTAAGGAAATCCCGCATCGTGCGAAATTATCTTGTTTTTCCTAAACAACACGTTTTAACTCGAAAAGCTTTGGTGTTGCGTGTATGTCTAAATGTGTAGCCTCAAAAGAGAAGGCACAGGAGAGTTTTCTCTCGAAAGAATATGTAAGAATACCACGTTATAATGAAATACAGTTTTGCAGAGTAAAGACAAATACGTAGGTATTGGAAACACTTTCCGAGAAGAAATAACTCATCATACAAAATTAGCTTGTATCTCCTAAACTACACGTTGTAACTCGAAAAGAATTGGTGTGGCGTGTACGTCTAAACGTGTAGCCTCAAAAGAGAACCCAAAGGAGAATTTACTTTCGTCAAAATTTTTCCGAAAATCACGTTTTAAGGAAATCCCGCATCGTGCGAAATTATCTTGTTTTTCCTAAACAACACGTTGTAACTCGAAAAGCTTTCGTGTTGCGTGTATGTCTAAGTGTGTAGCCTCAAAAGAGAAGGCACAGGAGAGTTTTCTCTCTAAAGAATATGTAAGAATACCATGTTAAAAGGAAATACAGTTTTGCAGAGTAAATACAAATACATAGGTATTGGAAACACTTTTCGAGAAGAAATAACGCATCGTACAAAATTATCTTTTATCTCCAACACTACACGTTGTAACTCAAAAAGAATTGGTGTGGCATGTACGTCTAAACGTGTAGCCTTAAAAGAGAACCCAAAGGAGAATTTTCTTTCGTCAAAAATTTTCCGAAAATCACGTTTTAAGGAAATCCCGCATCGTGCGAAATTATCTTGTTTTTCCTAAACAACACGTTGTAACTCGAAAAGCTTTCGTGTTGCGTGTATGTCTAAGTGTGTAGCCTCAAAAGAGAAGGCACAGGAGAGTTTTCTCTCTAAAGAATATGTAAGAATACCACGTTAAAAGGAAATACAGTTTTGCAGAGTAAATACAAATACATAGGTATTGGAAACACTTTTCGAGAAGAAATAACGCATCGTACAAAATTATCTTTTATCTCCAAAACTACACGTTGTAACTCAAAAAGAATTGGTGTGGCATGTACGTCTAAACGTGTAGCCTTAAAAGAGAACCCAAAGGAGAATTTTCTTTCGTCAAAATTTTTCCGAAAATCACGTTTTAAGGAAATCCCGCATCATGCGAAATTATCTTGTTTTTCCTAAACAACACGTTGTAACTCGAAAAGCTTTCGTGTTGCGAGTATGTCTAAGTGTGTAGCCTCAAAAGAGAAGGCACAGGAGAGGTTTCTCTCTAAAGAATATGTAAGAATACCACGTTAAAAGGAAATACAGTTTTGCAGAGTAAATACAAATACATAGGTATTGGAAACACTTTTCGAGAAGAAATAACGCATCGTACAAAATTATCTTTTATCTCCAAAACTACACGTTGTAACTCAAAAAGAATTGGTGTGGCATGTACGTCTAAACGTGTAGCCTTAAAAGAGAACCCAAAGGAGAATTTTCTTTCGTCAAAATTTTTCAGAAAATCACGTTTTAAGGAAATCCCGCATCATGCGATATTATCTTGTTTTTCCTAAACAACACGATGTAACTCGAAAAGCTTTCGTGTTTCGTGTATGTCTAAGTGTGTAGCCTCAAAAGAGAAGGCACAGGAGAGTTTTCTCACGAAAGAATATGTAAGAATACCACGTTATAGGAAATACAATTTTGCAGAGTAAAGACAAATATGTACTTATTGGAAATACTTTATCAGAAGAAATAACACATCGTACAAAATTAGCTTTTATCTCCAGAACTACACGTGGTAGCTCGAAAAGAATTGGTGTGGCATGTACGTCTAAATGCGTAGCCTCAAAAGAGAACACAAAGGAGAATTTTCTTTCGTCAAATTTTTTTCTGAAAATCACGTTTTAAGGAAATCCCGCATCGTGTGAAATTATCTTGTTTTTCCTAAACAACACGTTTTAACTCGAAAAGCTTTCGTGTTGCGTGTATGTCTAAATGTGTAGCCTCAAAAGAGAAGGCACAGGAAGTTTTCTCTCGAAAGAATATGTAAGAATACCACGTTATAATGAAATACAGTTTTGCAGAGTAAAGACAAATACGTAGGTATTGGAAACACTTTCCGAGAAGAAATAACTCATCATACAAAATTAGCTTGTATCTCCTAAACTACACGTTGTAACTCGAAAAGAATTGGTGTGGCGTGTACGTCTAAACGTGTAGCCTCAAAAGAGAACCCAAAGGAGAATTTACTTTCGTCAAAATTTTTCAGAAAATCACGTTTTAAGGAAATCCCGCATCGTGCGAAATTATCTTGTTTTTCCTAAACAACACGTTGTAACTCGAAAAGCTTTTGTGTTGCGTGTATGTCTAAGTGTGTAGCCTCAAAAGAGAAGGCACAGGAGAGTTTTCTCTCTAAAGAATATGTAAGAATACCACGTTATAAGGAAATACAGTTTTGCAGAGTAAATACAAATACATAGGTATTGGAAACACTTTTCGAGAAGAAATAACGCATCGTACAAAATTATCTTTTATCTCCAAAACCACACGTTGTAACTCAAAAAGAATTGGTGTGGCATGTACGTCTAAACGTGTAGCCTTAAAAGAGAACCCAAAGGAGAATTTTCTTTCGTCAAAATTTTTCCGAAAATCACGTTTTAAGGAAATCCCGCATCATGCGAAATTATCTTGTTTTTCCTAAACAACACGTTGTAACTCGAAAAGCTTTCGTGTTGCGTGTAGGTCTAAGTGTGTAGCCTCAAAAGAGAAGGCACAGGAGAGTTTTCTCTCAAAAGAATATGTTAGAATACCATGTTATAAGGAAATACAGATTTGCAGAGTAAAGACAAATACTTACGTATTGGAAACACTTTATGAGAAGAATTAACGCATCCTACAAAATTAGCTTTTATCTCCCAAACTAAAGGTTTTAACTCAAAAAGAATTGGTGTGGCATGTACGTCTAAACGTGTAGCCTCAAAAGAGAACCCAAAGGAGAATTTTCTTTCGTCAAAATTTTTCAGAAAATCACGTTTTAAGGAAATCCCGCATCATGCGATATTATCTTGTTTTTCCTAAACAACACGATGTAACTCGAAAAGCTTTCGTGTTTCGTGTATGTCTAAGTGTGTAGCCTCAAAAGGGAAGGCACAGGAGAGTTTTCTCACGAAAGAATATGTAAGAATACCACGTTATAGGAAATACAATTTTGCAGAGTAAAGACAAATATGTACTTATTGGAAATACTTTATCAGAAGAAATAACACATCGTACAAAATTAGCTTTTATCTCCAGAACTACACGTGGTAGCTCGAAAAGAATTGGTGTGGCATGTACGTCTAAACGCGTAGCCTCAAAAGAGAACACAAAGGAGAATTTTCTTTCGTCAAATTTTTGCTGAAAATCACGTTTTAAGGAAATCCCGCATCGTGTGAAATTATCTTGTTTTTCCTAAACAACACGTTTTAACTCGAAAAGCTTTCGTGTTGCGTGTATGTCTAAATGTGTAGCCTCAAAAGAGAAGGCACAGGAAGTTTTCTCTCGAAAGAATATGTAAGAATACCACGTTATAATGAAATACAGTTTTGCAGAGTAAAGACAAATACGTAGGTATTGGAAACACTTTCCGAGAAGAAATAACTCATCATTAAAAATTAGCTTGTATCTCCTAAACTACACGTTGTAACTCGAAAAGAATTGGTGTGGCGTGTACGTCTAAACGTGTAGCCTCAAAAGAGAACCCAAAGGAGAATTTACTTTCGTCAAATTTTTTCAAAAAATCACGTTTTAAGGAAATCCCGCATTGTGCGAAATTATCTTGTTTTTCCTAAACAACACGTTGTAACTCGAAAAGCTCTTGTGTTGCGTGTATGTCTAAGTGTGTAGCCTCAAAAGAGAAGGCACAGGAGAGTTTTCTCTCTAAAGAATATGTAAGAATACCACGTTATAAGGAAATACAGTTTTGCAGAGTAAATACAAATACATAGGTATTGGAAACACTTTTCGAGAAGAAATAACGCATCGTACAAAATTAACTTTTATCTCCAAAACCACACGTTGTAACTCAAAAAGAATTGGTGTGGCATGTACGTCTAAACGTGTAGCCTTAAAAGAGAACCCAAAGGAGAATTTTCTTTCGTCAAAATTTTTCCGAAAATCACGTTTTAAGGAAATCCCGCATCATGCGAAATTATCTTGTTTTTCCTAAACAACACGTTGTAACTCGAAAAGCTTTCGTGTTGCGTGTAGGTCTAAGTGTGTAGCCTCAAAAGAGAAGGCACAGGAGAGTTTTCTCTCAAAAGAATATGTTAGAATACCATGTTATAAGGAAATACAGATTTGCAGAGTAAAGACAAATACTTACGTATTGGAAACACTTTATGAGAAGAATTAACGCATCCTACAAAATTAGCTTTTATCTCCCAAACTAAAGGTTTTAACTCAAAAAGAATTGGTGTGGCATGTACGTCTAAACGTGTAGCCTCAAAAGAGAACCCAAAGGAGAATTTTCTTTCGTCAAAATTTTTCAGAAAATCATGTTTTAAGGAAATCCCACATTGTGCGAAATTATCTTGTTTTTCCTAAACAACACGTTGTAACTTGAAAAGCTTTCGTGTTGCGTGTATGTCTAAGTGTGTAGCCTCAAAAGAGAAGGCACAGGAGAGTTTTCTCACGAAAGAATATGTAAGAATACCACGTTATAAGAAAATACAATTTTGCAGAGTAAAGACAAATAAGTACTTATTGGAAATACTTTATCAGAAGAAATAACACATCGTACAAAATTAGCTTTTATCTCCAGAACTACACGTGGTAGCTCGAAAAGAATTGGTGTGGCATGTACGTCTAAACGCGTAGCCTCAAAAGAGAACACAAAGGAGAATTTTCTTTCGTCAATTTTTTTCCGAAAATCACGTTTTAAGGAAATCCCGCATCGTGCGAAATTATCTTGTTTTTCCTAAACAACACGTTTTAACTCGAAAAGCTTTGGTGTTGCGTGTATGTCTAAATGTGTAGCCTCAAAAGAGAAGGCACAGGAGAGTTTTCTCTCGAAAGAATATGTAAGAATACCACGTTATAATGAAATACAGTTTTGCAGAGTAAAGACAAATACGTAGGTATTGGAAACACTTTCCGAGAAGAAATAACTCATCATACAAAATTAGCTTGTATCTCCTAAACTACACGTTGTAACTCGAAAAGAATTGGTGTGGCGTGTACGTCTAAACGTGTAGCCTCAAAAGAGAACCCAAAGGAGAATTTACTTTCGTCAAAATTTTTCAGAAAATCACGTTTTAAGGAAATCCCGCATCGTGCGAAATTATCTTGTTTTTCCTAAACAACACGTTGTAACTCGAAAAGCTTTCGTGTTGCGTGTATGTCTAAGTGTGTAGCCTCAAAAGAGAAGGCACAGGAGAGTTTTCTCTCTAAAGAATATGTAAGAATACCACGTTAAAAGGAAATACAGTTTTGCAGAGTAAATACAAATACATAGGTATTGGAAACACTTTTCGAGAAGAAATAACGCATCGTACAAAATTATCTTTTATCTCCAAAACTACACGTTGTAACTCAAAAAGAATTGGTGTGGCATGTACGTCTAAACGTGTAGCCTTAAAAGAGAACCCAAAGGAGAATTTTCTTTCGTCAAAATTTTTCCGAAAATCACGTTTTAAGGAAATCCCGCATCATGCGAAATTATCTTGTTTTTCCTAAACAACACGTTGTAACTCGAAAAGCTTTCGTGTTGCGTGTAGGTCTAAGTGTGTAGCCTCAAAAGAGAAGGCACAGGAGAGTTTTCTCTCAAAAGCATATGTTAGAATACCATGTTATAAGGAAATACAGATTTGCAGAGTAAAGACAAATACTTACGTATTGGAAACACTTTATGAGAAGAATTAACGCATCCTACAAAATTAGCTTTTATCTCCCAAACTAAAGGTTTTAACTCAAAAAGAATTGGTGTGGCATGTACGTCTAAACGTGTAGCCTCAAAAGAGAACCCAAAGGAGAATTTTCTTTCGTCAAAATTTTTCAGAAAATCATGTTTTAAGGAAATCCCACATTGTGCGAAATTATCTTGTTTTTCCTAAACAACACGTTGTAATTTGAAAAGCTTTCGTGTTGCGTGTATGTCTAAGTGTGTAGCCTCAAAAGAGAAGGCACAGGAGAGTTTTCTCACGAAAGAATATGTAAGAATACCACGTTATAAGAAAATACAATTTTGCAGAGTAAAGACAAATAAGTACTTATTGGAAATACTTTATCAGAAGAAATAACACATCGTACAAAATTAGCTTTTATCTCCAGAACTACACATGGTAGCTCGAAAAGAATTGGTGTGGCATGTACGTCTAAACGCGTAGCCTCAAAAGAGAACACAAAGGAGAATTTTCTTTCGTCAATTTTTTTCCGAAAATCACGTTTTAAGGAAATCCCGCATCGTGCGAAATTATCTTGTTTTTCCTAAACAACACGTTTTAACTCGAAAAGCTTTGGTGTTGCGTGTATGTCTAAATGTGTAGCCTCAAAAGAGAAGGCACAGGAGAGTTTTCTCTCGAAAGAATATGTAAGAATACCACGTTATAATGAAATACAGTTTTGCAGAGTAAAGACAAATACGTAGGTATTGGAAACACTTTCCGAGAAGAAATAACTCATCATACAAAATTAGCTTGTATCTCCTAAACTACACGTTGTAACTCGAAAAGAATTGGTGTGGCGTGTACGTCTAAACGTGTAGCCTCAAAAGAGAACCCAAAGGAGAATTTACTTTCGTCAAAATTTTTCAGAAAATCACGTTTTAAGGAAATCCCGCATCGTGCGAAATTATCTTGTTTTTCCTAAACAACACGTTGTAACTCGAAAAGCTTTCGTGTTGCGTGTATGTCTAAGTGTGTAGCCTCAAAAGAGAAGGCACAGGAGAGTTTTCTCTCTAAAGAATATGTAAGAATACCACGTTAAAAGGAAATACAGTTTTGCAGAGTAAATACAAATACATAGGTATTGGAAACACTTTTCGAGAAGAAATAACGCATCGTACAAAATTATCTTTTATCTCCAAAACTACACGTTGTAACTCAAAAAGAATTGGTGTGGCATGTACGTCTAAACGTGTAGCCTTAAAAGAGAACCCAAAGGAGAATTTTCTTTCGTCAAAATTTTTCCGAAAATCACGTTTTAAGGAAATCCCGCATCATGCGAAATTATCTTGTTTTTCCTAAACAACACGTTGTAACTCGAAAAGCTTTCGTGTTGCGAGTATGTCTAAGTGTGTAGCCTCAAAAGAGAAGGCACAGGAGAGTTTTCTCTCTAAAGAATATGTAAGAATACCACGTTAAAAGGAAATACAGTTTTGCAGAGTAAATACAAATACATAGGTATTGGAAACACTTTTCGAGAAGAAATAACGCATCGTACAAAATTATCTTTTATCTCCAAAACTACACGTTGTAACTCAAAAAGAATTGGTGTGGCATGTACGTCTAAACGTGTAGCCTTAAAAGAGAACCCAAAGGAGAATTTTCTTTCGTCAAAATTTTTCAGAAAATCACGTTTAAGGAAATCCCGCATCATGCGATATTATCTTGTTTTTCCTAAACAACACGATGTAACTCGAAAAGCTTTCGTGTTTCGTGTATGTCTAAGTGTGTAGCCTCAAAAGAGAAGGCACAGGAGAGTTTTCTCACAAAAGAATATGTAAGAATACCACGTTATAGGAAATACAATTTTGCAGAGTAAAGACAAATATGTACTTATTGGAAATACTTTATCAGAAGAAATAACACATCGTACAAAATTAGCTTTTATCTCCAGAACTACACGTGGTAGCTCGAAAAGAATTGGTGTGGCATGTACGTCTAAACGCGTAGCCTCAAAAGAGAACACAAAGGAGAATTTTCTTTCGTCAAATTTTTTCTGAAAATCACGTTTTAAGGAAATCCCGCATCGTGTGAAATTATCTTGTTTTTCCTAAACAACACGTTTTAACTCGAAAAGCTTTCGTGTTGCGTGTATGTCTAAATGTGTAGCCTCAAAAGAGAAGGCACAGGAAGTTTTCTCTCGAAAGAATATGTAAGAATACCACGTTATAATGAAATACAGTTTTGCAGAGTAAAGACAAATACGTAGGTATTGGAAACACTTTCCGAGAAGAAATAACTCATCATACAAAATTAGCTTGTATCTCCTAAACTACACGTTGTAACTCGAAAAGAATTGGTGTGGCGTGTACGTCTAAACGTGTAGCCTCAAAAGAGAACCCAAAGGAGAATTTACTTTCGTCAAAATTTTTCAGAAAATCACGTTTTAAGGAAATCCCGCATCGTGCGAAATTATCTTGTTTTTCCTAAACAACACGTTGTAACTCGAAAAGCTTTTGTGTTGCGTGTATGTCTAAGTGTGTAGCCTCAAAAGAGAAGGCACAGGAGAGTTTTCTCTCTAAAGAATATTTAAGAATACCACGTTAAAAGGAAATACAGTTTTGCAGAGTAAATACAAATACATAGGTATTGGAAACACTTTTCGAGAAGAAATAACGCATCGTACAAAATTATCTTTTATCTCCAAAACTACACGTTGTAACTCAAAAAGAATTGGTGTGGCATGTACGTCTAAACGTGTAGCCTTAAAAGAGAACCCAAAGGAGAACTTTCTTTCGTCAAAATTTTTCCGAAAATCACGTTTTAAGGAAATCCCGCATCATGCGAAATTATCTTGTTTTTCCTAAACAACACGTTGTAACTCGAAAAGCTTTCGTGTTGCGAGTATGTCTAAGTGTGTAGCCTCAAAAGAGAAGGCACAGGAGAGTTTTCTCTCTAAAGAATATGTAAGAATACCACGTTAAAAGGAAATACAGTTTTGCAGAGTAAATACAAATACATAGGTATTGGAAACACTTTTCGAGAAGAAATAACGCATCGTACAAAATTATCTTTTATCTCCAAAA
This sequence comes from Apodemus sylvaticus, assembly GCF_947179515.1. Taxonomy (NCBI): domain Eukaryota; kingdom Metazoa; phylum Chordata; class Mammalia; order Rodentia; family Muridae; genus Apodemus; species Apodemus sylvaticus. The sequence goes on along the minus strand of NC_067491.1, from coordinate 64,071,227 downwards.
CTACACGTTGTAACTCAAAAAGAATTGGTGTGGCATGTACGTCTAAACGTGTAGCCTTAAAAGAGAACTCAAAGGAGAATTTTCTTTCGTCAAAATTTTTCAGAAAATCACGTTTTAAGGAAATCCCGCATCATGCGATATTATCTTGTTTTTCCTAAACAACACGATGTAACTCGAAAAGCTTTCGTGTTTCGTGTATGTCTAAGTGTGTAGCCTCAAAAGAGAAGGCACAGGAGAGTTTTCTCACGAAAGAATAGGTAAGAATACCACGTTATAGGAAATACAATTTTGCAGAGTAAAGACAAATATGTACTTATTGGAAATACTTTATCAGAAGAAATAACACATCGTACAAAATTAGCTTTTATCTCCAGAACTACACGTGGTAGCTCGAAAAGAATTGGTGTGGCATGTACGTCTAAACGCGTAGCCTCAAAAGAGAACACAAAGGAGAATTTTCTTTCGTCAAATTTTTTCTGAAAATCACGTTTTAAGGAAATCCCGCATCGTGTGAAATTATCTTGTTTTTCCTAAACAACACGTTTTAACTCGAAAAGCTTTCGTGTTGCGTGTATGTCTAAATGTGTAGCCTCAAAAGAGAAGGCACAGGAAGTTTTCTCTCGAAAGAATATGTAAGAATACCACGTTATAATGAAATACAGTTTTGCAGAGTAAAGACAAATACGTAGGTATTGGAAACACTTTCCGAGAAGAAATAACTCATCATTAAAAATTAGCTTGTATCTCCTAAACTACACGTTGTAACTCGAAAAGAATTGGTGTGGCGTGTCTGTCTAAACGTGTAGCCTCAAAAGAGAACCCAAAGGAGAATTTACTTTCGTCAAAATTTTTCAGAAAATCACGTTTTAAGGAAATCCCGCATTGTGCGAAATTATCTTGTTTTTCCTAAACAACACGTTTTAACTCGAAAAGCTTTTGTGTTGCGTGTATGTCTAAGTGTGTAGCCTCAAAAGAGAAGGCACAGGAGAGTTTTCTCTCTAAAGAATATGTAAGAATACCACGTTATAAGGAAATACAGTTTTGCAGAGTAAATACAAATACATAGGTATTGGAAACACTTTTCGAGAAGAAATAACGCATCGTACAAAATTATCTTTTATCTCCAAAACCACACGTTGTAACTCAAAAAGAATTGGTGTGGCATGTACGTCTAAACGTGTAGCCTTAAAAGAGAACCCAAAGGAGAATTTTCTTTCGTCAAAATTTTTCCGAAAATCACGTTTTAAGGAAATCCCGCATCATGCGAAATTATCTTGTTTTTCCTAAACAACACGTTGTAACTCGAAAAGCTTTCGTGTTGCGTGTAGGTCTAAGTGTGTAGCCTCAAAAGAGAAGGCACAGGAGAGTTTTCTCTCAAAAGAATATGTTAGAATACCATGTTATAAGGAAATACAGATTTGCAGAGTAAAGACAAATACTTACGTATTGGAAACACTTTATGAGAAGAATTAACGCATCCTACAAAATTAGCTTTTATCTCCCAAACTAAAGGTTTTAACTCAAAAAGAATTGGTGTGGAATGTACGTCTAAACGTGTAGCCTCAAAAGAGAACCCAAAGGAGAATTTTCTTTCGTCAAAATTTTTCAGAAAATCATGTTTTAAGGAAATCCCACATTGTGCGAAATTATCTTGTTTTTCCTAAACAACACGTTGTAACTTGAAAAGCTTTCGTGTTGCGTGTATGTCTAAGTGTGTAGCCTCAAAAGAGAAGGCACAGGAGAGTTTTCTCACGAAAGAATATGTAAGAATACCACGTTAAAAGGAAATACAGTTTTGCAGAGTAAATACAAATACATAGGTATTGGAAACACTTTTCGAGAAGAAATAACGCATCGTACAAAATTATCTTTTATCTCCAAAACTACACGTTGTAACTCAAAAAGAATTGGTGTGGCATGTACGTCTAAACGTGTAGCCTTAAAAGAGAACCCAAAGGAGAATTTTCTTTCGTCAAAATTTTTCAGAAAATCACGTTTTAAGGAAATCCCGCATCATGCGATATTATCTTGTTTTTCCTAAACAACACGATGTAACTCGAAAAGCTTTCGTGTTTCGAGTATGTCTAAGTGTGTAGCCTCAAAAGAGAAGGCACAGGAGAGTTTTCTCACGAAAGAATATGTAAGAATACCACGTTATAAGAAAATACAATTTTGCAGAGTAAAGACAAATATGTACTTATTGGAAATACTTTATCAGAAGAAATAACACATCGTACAAAATTAGCTTTTATCTCCAGAACTACACGTGGTAGCTCGAAAAGAATTGGTGTGGCATGTACGTCTAAACGCGTAGCCTCAAAAGAGAACACAAAGGAGAATTTTCTTTCGTCAAATTTTTTTCTGACAATCACGTTTTAAGGAAATCCCGCATCGTGGGAAATTATCTTGTTTTTCCTAAACAACACGTTTTAACTCGAAAAGCTTTCGTGTTGCGTGTATGTCTAAATGTGTAGCCTCAAAAGAGAAGGCACAGGAAGTTTTCTCTCTAAAGAATATGTAAGAATACCACGTTATAATGAAATACAGTTTTGCAGAGTAAAGACAAATATGTAGGTATTGGAAACACTTTCCGAGAAGAAATAACTCATCATACAAAATTAGCTTGTATCTCCTAAACTACACGTTGTAACTCGAAAAGAATTGGTGTGGCGTGTACGTCTAAACGTGTAGCCTCAAAAGAGAATCCAAAGGAGAATTTACTTTCTTCAAAATTTTTCAGAAAATCACGTTTTAAGGAAATCCCGCATCGTGCGAAATTATCTTGTTTTTCCTAAACAACACGTTGTAACTCGAAAAGCTTTCGTGTTGCGTGTATGTCTAAGTGTGTAGCCTCAAAAGAGAAGGCACAGGAGAGTTTTCTCTCTAAAGAATGTGTAAGAATACCACGTTAAAAGGAAATACAGTTTTGCAGAGTAAATACAAATACATAGGTATTGGAAACACTTTTCGAGAAGAAATAACGCATCGTACAAAATTATCTTTTATCTCCAAAACTACACGTTGTAACTCAAAAAGAATTGGTGTGGCATGTACGTCTAAACGTGTAGCCTTAAAAGAGAACCCAAAGGAGAATTTTCTTTCGTCAAAATTTTTTCAGAAAATCACGTTTTAAGCAAATCCCGCATCATGCGAAATTATCTTGTTTTTCCTAAACAACACGTTGTAACTCGAAAAGCTTTCGTGTTGCGAGTATGTCTAAGTGTGTAGCCTCAAAAGAGAAGGCACAGGAGAGTTTTCTCTCTAAAGAATATGTAAGAATACCACGTTAAAAGGAAATACAGTTTTGCAGAGTAAATACAAATACATAGGTATTGGAAACACTTTTCGAGAAGAAATAACGCATCGTACAAAATTATCTTTTATCTCCAAAACTACACGTTGTAACTCAAAAAGAATTGGTGTGGCATGTACGTCTAAACGTGTAGCCTTAAAAGAGAACCCAAAGAATTTTCTTTCGTCAAAATTTTTCAGAAAATCACGTTTTAAGGAAATCCCGCATCATGCGATATTATCTTGTTTTTCCTAAACAACACGTTGTAACTCGAAAAGCTTTCGTGTTTTGTGTATGTCTAAGTGTGTAGCCTCAAAAGAGAAGGCACAGGAGAGTTTTCTCACGAAAGAATATGTAAGAATACCACGTTATAAGAAAATACAATTTTACAGAGTAAAGACAAATATGTACTTATTGGAAATACTTTATCAGAAGAAATAACACATCGTACAAAATTAGCTTTTATCTCCAGAACTACACGTGGTAGCTCGAAAAGAATTGGTGTGGCATGTACGTCTAAACGCGTAGCCTCAAAAGAGAACACAAAGGAGAATTTTCTTTGGTCAAATTTTTTCTGAAAATCACGTTTTAAGGAAATCCCGCATCGTGTGAAATTATCTTGTTTTTCCTAAACAACACGTTTTAACTCGAAAAGCTTTCGTGTTGCGTGTATGTCTAAATGTGTAGCCTCAAAAGAGAAGGCACAGGAAGTTTTCTCTCGAAAGAATATGTAAGAATACCACGTTATAATGAAATACAGTTTTGCAGAGTAAAGACAAATACGTAGGTATTGGAAACACTTTCCGAGAAGAAATAACTCATCATACAAAATTAGCTTGTATCTCCTAAACTACACGTTGTAACTCGAAAAGAATTGGTGTGGCGTGTACGTCTAAACGTGTAGCCTCAAAAGAGAACCCAAAGGAGAATTTACTTTCGTCAAAATTTTTCAGAAAATCACGTTTTAAGGAAATCCCGCATCGTGCGAAATTATCTTGTTTTTCCTAAACAACACGTTTTAACTCGAAAAGCTTTCGTGTTGCGTGTATGTCTAAGTGTGTAGCCTCAAAAGAGAAGGCACAGGAGAGTTTTCTCTCTAAAGAATATGTAAGAATACCACGTTATAAGGAAATACAGTTTTGCAGAGTAAATACAAATACATAGGTATTGGAAACACTTTTTGAGAAGAAATAACGCATCGTACAAAATTATCTTTTATCTCCAAAACTACACGTTGTAACTCAAAAAGAATTGGTGTGGCATGTACGTCTAAACGTGTAGCCTTAAAAGAGAACCCAAAGGAGAATTTTCTTTCGTCAAAATTTTTCAGAAAATCACGTTTTAAGGAAATCCCGCATCATGCGAAATTATCTTGTTTTTCCTAAACAACACGATGTAACTCGAAAAGCTTTCGTGTTTCGTGTATGTCTAAGTGTGTAGCCTCAAAAGAGAAGGCACAGGAGAGTTTTCTCTCGAAAGAATATGTAAGAATACCACGTTGTAAGGAAATACAATTTTGCAGAGTAAAGACAAATACGTACCTATTGGAAACACTTTATAAGAAGAATTAACGCATCCTACAAAATTAGCTTTTAGCTCCAAATCTACACGTTGTAACTCGAAAAGAATTGGTGTGGCATGTACGTCTAAAAGTATAGCCTCAAAAGAGAACCCAAAGGAGAATTTTTTTTCGTCAAATTTTTTTCCGAAAATCACGTTTTAAGGAAATCCCGCATCCTGAGAAATTATCTTGTTTTTCCTAAACAACACATTGTAACTCGAAAAGCTTTCGTGTGGCGTTTATGTCTACGTGTGTAGCCTCAAAAGAGAAGGAACAGGAGAGTTTTCACTCGAAAGAATATGTAAGAATACCACATTATAATGAAATACAGTTTTGCAGAGTAAAGACAAATACATAGGTATTGGAAACACTTTTCGAGAAGAAATAATGCATCGTACAAAATTAGCTTGTATCTCCTAAACTACAAGTTGTAACTCGAAAAATTTGTGTGGTGTGTACGTCTAATCGTGTAGCCTCAAAAGAGCACCCAAAGGAGAATTTTCTTTCGTCAAAATTTTTCAGAAAATCACGTTTTAAGGAAATCCTGCATCGTGCGAAATTATCTTGTTTTTCCTAAACAACACGTTGTAACTCGAAAAGCTTTCGTGTTGCGTGTATATCTAAGTGTGTAGCCTCAAAAGAGAAGGCACAGGAAGTTTTCTCTCGAAAGAATATGTAAGAATACCACGTTATAAGGAAATACAGTCTTGCAGAGTAAAGACAAATACGTATGTATTGGAAACACTTTATGAGAAGAATTAACGAATCCTACAAAATTAGCTTTTATCTCCCAAACTACACGTTGTAACTCAAAAAGAATTGGTGTGGCGTGTACGTCTAAACGTGTAGCCTCAAAAGAGAACCCAAAGGAGAATTTTCTTTCGTCAAAATTTTTCCGAAAATCACGTTTTAAGGAAATACCGCATTGTGCGAATTTATCTTGTTTTACCTAAACAACACATTGTAACTCGAAAAGCTTTCGTGTTTCGTGTATGTCTAAGTGTGTAGCCTCAAAAGAGAAGGCACAGGAGAGTTTTCTCACGAAAGAATATGTAAGAATACCACGTTATAAGAAAATACACTTTTGCAGAGTAAAGACAAATAAGTACTTATTGGAAATACTTTATCAGAAGAAATAACACATCGTACAAAATTAGCTTTTATCTCCAGAACTACACGTGGTAGCTCGAAAAGAATTGGTGTGGCATGTACGTCTAAACGCGTAGCCTCAAAAGAGAACACAAAGGAGAATTTTCTTTCGTCAATTTTTTTCCGAATATCACGTTTTAAGGATCCCGCATCGTGCGAAATTATCTTGTTTTTCCTAAACAACACGTTTTAACTCGAAAAGCTTTGGTGTTGCGTGTATGTCTAAATGTGTAGCCTCAAAAGAGAAGGCACAGGAGAGTTTTCTCTCGAAAGAATATGTAAGAATACCACGTTATAATGAAATACAGTTAGGCAGAGTAAAGACAAATATGTAGGTATTGGAAACACTTTCCGAGAAGAAATAACGCATCGTACAAAATTAGCTTGTATCTCCTAAACTACACGTTGTAACTCGAAAAGAATTGGTGTGGCGTGTACGTCTAAACGTGTAGCCTCAAAAGAGAACCCAAAGGAGAATTTACTTTCGTCAAAATTTTTCAGAAAATCACGTTTTAAGGAAATCCCGCATCGTGCGAAATTATCTTGTTTTTCCTAAACAACACGTTGTAACTCGAAAAGCTTTCGTGTTGCGTGTATGTTTAAGTGTGTAGCCTCAAAAGAGAAGGCACAGGAGAGTTTTGTCTCTAAAGAATATGTAAGAATACCACGTTAAAAGGAAATACAGTTTTGCAGAGTAAATACAAATACATAGGTATTGGAAACACTTTTCGAGAAGAAATAACGCATCGTACAAAATTATCTTTTATCTCCAAAACTACACGTTGTAACTCAAAAAGAATTGGTGTGGCATGTACGTCTAAACGTGTAGCCTTAAAAGAGAACCCAAAGGAGAATTTTCTTTCGTCAAAATTTTTCAGAAAATCACGTTTTAAGGAAATCCCGCATCATGCGAAATTATCTTGTTTTTCCTAAACAACACGATGTAACTCGAAAAGCTTTCGTGTTTCGTGTATGTCTAAGTGTGTAGCCTCAAAAGAGAAGGCACAGGAGAGTTTTCTCTCGAAAGAATATGTAAGAATACCACGTTGTAAGGAAATACAATTTTGCAGAGTAAAGACAAATACGTACCTATTGGAAACACTTTATAAGAAGAATTAACGCATCCTACAAAATTAGCTTTTAGCTCCAAATCTACACGTTGTAACTCGAAAAGAATTGGTGTGGCATGTACGTCTAAAAGTATAGCCTCAAAAGAGAACCCAAAGGAGAATTTTCTTTCGTCAAATTTTTTTCCGAAAATCACGTTTTAAGGAAATCCCGCATCCTGAGAAATTATCTTTTTTTTCCTAAACAACACATTGTAACTCGAAAAGCTTTCGTGTGGCGTTTATGTCTACGTGTGTAGCCTCAAAAGAGAAGGAACAGGAGAGTTTTCACTCGAAAGAATATGTAAGAATACCACATTATAATGAAATACAGTTTTGCAGAGTAAAGACAAATACATAGGTATTGGAAACACTTTTCGAGAAGAAATAATGCATCGTACAAAATTAGCTTGTATCTCCTAAACTACAAGTTGTAACTCGAAAAATTTGTGTGGTGTGTACGTCTAATCGTGTAGCCTCAAAAGAGCACCCAAAGGAGAATTTTCTTTCGTCAAAATTTTTCAGAAAATCACGTTTTAAGGAAATCCCGCATCGTGCGAAATTATCTTGTTTTTCCTAAACAACACGTTGTAACTCGAAAAGCTTTCGCGTTGCGTGTATATCTAAGTGTGTAGCCTCAAAAGAGAAGGCACAGGAAGTTTTCTCTCGAAAGAATATGTAAGAATACCACGTTATAAGGAAATACAGTCTTGCAGAGTAAAGACAAATACGTATGTATTGGAAACACTTTATGAGAAGAATTAACGAATCCTACAAAATTAGCTTTTATCTCCCAAACTACACGTTGTAACTCAAAAAGAATTGGTGTGGCGTGTACGTCTAAACGTGTAGCCTCAAAAGAGAACCCAAAGGAGAATTTTCTTTCGTCAAAATTTTTCCGAAAATCACGTTTTAAGGAAATACCGCATTGTGCGAATTTATCTTGTTTTACCTAAACAACACATTGTAACTCGAAAAGCTTTCGTGTTTCGTGTATGTCTAAGTGTGTAGCCTCAAAAGAGAAGGCACAGGAGAGTTTTCTCACGAAAGAATATGTAAGAATACCACGTTATAAGGAAATACAATTTTTTAGAGTAAAGACAAATACGTAAGTATTGGAAATACTTTATCAGAAGAAATAACACATCGTACAAAATTGGCTTTTATCTCCAAAACTTCACGTTGTAGCTCAAAAAGAATTGGTGTGGCGTGTACGTCTAAACGTGTAGCCTCAAAAGAGAACCCAAAGGAGAATTTACTTTCGTCAATTTTTTTCCGAAAATCACGTTTTAAGGAAATCCCGCGTCGTGCGAAATTATCTTGTTTTTCCTAAACAACATGTTGTAACTCGAAAAGCTTTCGTGTTGCGTGTATGTCTAAGTGTGTAGCCTCAAAAGAGAAGGCAAAGGAGAGTTTTCTCTCGAAAGAATATGTAAGAATACCACGTTGTAAGGAAATACAATTTTGCAGAGTAAAGACAAATACGTACCTATTGGAAACACTTTATGAGAAGAATTAACGCATCCTAAAAAATTAGCTTTTAGCTCCAAAACTACACGTTGTAACTCGAAAAGAATTGGTGTGGCATGTACGTCTAAAAGTATAGCCTCAAAAGAGAACCCAAAGGAGAATTTTCTTTCCTCAAATTTTTTCCGAAAATCACGTTTTAAGGAAATCCCGCATCCTGAGAAATTATCTTGTTTTTCCTAAACAACACATTGTAACTTGAAAAGCTTTCGTGTTGCGTTTATGTCTAAGTGTGTAGCCTCAAAAGAGAAGGCACAGGAGAGTTTTCACTCGAAAGAATATGTAAGAATACCACATTATAATGAAATACAGTTTTGCAGAGTAAAGACAAATACGTAGGTATTGGAAACACTTTTCGAGAAGAAATAACGCATCATACAAAATTAGCTAGTATCTCCTAAACTACACGTTGTAACTCGAAAGAATTTGTGTGGTGTGAACGTCTAATCATGTAGCCTAAAAGAGCACCCAAAGGAGAATTTTCTTTGGTCAAAATTTTTCAGAAAATCACGTTTTAAGTAAATCCTGCATAGTGCGAAATTATCTTGTTTTTCCTAAACAACAGGTTGTAACTCAAAAAGCTTTCGTGTTACATGTATGTCTAAGTGTGTAGCCTCAAAAGAGAAGGCACAGGAAGTTTTCTCTCGAAAGAATATGTAAGAATACCACGTTATAAGGAAATACAGTTTTGCAGAGTAAAGACAAATACGTATGTATTGGAAACACTTTATGAGAAGAATTAACGCAGCCAACAAAATTAGCTTTTATCTCCCAAACTACACGTTGTAACTCAAAAAGAATTGCTGTGGCGTGTACGTCTAAACGTGTAGCCTCAAAAGAGAACCCAAAGGAGAATTTTCTTTCGTCAAAATTTTTCAGAAATTACGTTTTAAGGAAATCCCACATTGTGCGAAATTATCTTGTTTTTCCTAAACAACACGTTGTAACTCGAAAAGCTTTCGTGTTGCGTGTATGTCTAAGTGTGTAGCCTCAAAAGAGAAGGCACAGGAGAGTTTTCTCTCGAAAGAATATGTAAGAATACCACATTATAAGGAAATACAATTTTGCAGAGTAAAAACAAATACAAACGTATTTGAAACACTTTATGAGAAGAATTAACGCATCCTACAAAATTAGCTTTTATCTCCAAAACTACACGTTGTAACTTGCAAAGAATTGGTGTGGCGTGTATGGCTAAACGTGTAGCCTCAAAAGAGAACCCAAAGGAGAATTTGCTTTAGTCAAAATTTTTCCGAAAATCACGTTTTAAGGAAATCCCGCATAGTGCGAATTTATCTTGTTTTTCCTAAACAACACGTTGTAACTCGAAAAGCTTTTTGTTGCGTGTATGTCTAAGTGTGTAGCCTCAAAAGAGAAGGCACAGGAGAGTTTTCTCTCGAAAGAATATGTAAGAATACCACGTTATAAGGAAATACAATTTTTCAGAGTAAAGACAAATACGTACCTATTGGAAACACTTTATGAGAAGAATTAACGCATCCTACAAAATTAGTTTTTATCTCCAAAACTACACGTTGTAACTCGAAAAGAAGTGGTGTGCCATGTACGTCTAAACGTGTAGCCTCAAAAGAGAACCCAAAGGAGAATTTTCTTTCGTCAATTTTTTTCCGAAAATCACGTTTTAAGGAAATCCCGTATCGTACGAAATTATCTTGTTTTTCCTAAACTACACATTGTAACTCGAAAAGCTTTCGTGTTGCGTTTATGTCTAAGTGTGTAGCCTCAAAAGAGAAGGCACAGGAGAGTTTTCTCTCGAAAGAATATGTAAGAATACCACGTTATAATGAAATACAATTTTGCAGAGTAAAGACAAATACGTAGGTATTGGAAACACTTTTCAAGAAGAAATAATGCATCATACAAAATTAGCTAGTATCTCCTAAACTACACGTTGTAACTCGAAAGAATTTGTGTGGTGTGAACGTCTAATCATGTAGCCTAAAAGAGCACCCAAAGGAGAATTTTCTTTGGTCAAAATTTTTCAGAAAATCACGTTTTAAGTAAATCCTGCATAGTGCGAAATTATCTTGTTTTTCCTAAACAACAGGTTGTAACTCAAAAAGCTTTCGTGTTACATGTATGTCTAAGTGTGTAGCCTCAAAAGAGAAGGCACAGGAAGTTTTCTCTCGAAAGAATATGTAAGAATACCACGTTATAAGGAAAATATAGTTTTGCAGAGTAAAGACAAATACGTATGTATTGGAAACACTTTATGAGAAGAATTAACGCAGCCAACAAAATTAGCTTTTATCTCCCAAACTACACGTTGTAACTCAAAAAGAATTGCTGTGGCGTGTACGTCTAAACGTGTAGCCTCAAAAGAGAACCCAAAGGAGAATTTTCTTTCGTCAAAATTTTTCAGAAATTACGTTTTAAGGAAATCCCACATTGTGCGAAATTATCTTGTTTTTCCTAAACAACACGTTGTAACTCGAAAAGCTTTCGTGTTGCGTGTATGTCTAAGTGTGTAGCCTCAAAAGAGAAGGCACAGGAGAGTTTTCTCTCGAAAGAATATGTAAGAATACCACATTATAAGGAAATACAATTTTGCAGAGTAAAAACAAATACAAACGTATTTGAAACACTTTATGAGAAGAATTAACGCATCCTACAAAATTAGCTTTTATCTCCAAAACTACACGTTGTAACTTGCAAAGAATTGGTGTGGCGTGTATGGCTAAACGTGTAGCCTCAAAAGAGAACCCAAAGGAGAATTTGCTTTAGTCAAAATTTTTCCGAAAATCACGTTTTAAGGAAATCCCGCATAGTGCGAATTTATCTTGTTTTTCCTAAACAACACGTTGTAACTCGAAAAGCTTTCGTGTTTCGTGTATGTCTAAGTGTGTAGCCTCAAAAGAGAAGGCACAGGAGAGTTTTCTCTCTAAAGAATATGTAAGAATACCACGTTATAAGGAAATACAATTTTGCAGAGTAAAGACAAATACATAAGTATTGGAAATACTTTATCAGAAGAAATAACACATCGTACAAAATTAGCTTTTATCTCCAAAACTACACGTTGTAGCTCGAAAAGAATTGGTGTGGCGTGTACGTCTAAAGGTGTAGCCTCAAAAGAGAACCCAAAGGAGAATTTTCTTTCGTCAAATTTTTTCCGAAAATCACATTTTAAGGAAATCCCGCATCGTGCGAAATTATCTTGTTTTTCCTAAAAAACACGTTGTAACTCGAAAAACTTTCGTGTTGCGTGTATGTCTAAGTGTGTAGCCTCAAAAGAGAAGGCACAGGAGAGTTTTCTCTCGAAAGAATATGTAAGAATACCACATTATAAGGAAATACAATTTTGCAGAGTAAAGACAAATACGAACGTATTTGAAACACTTTATGAGAAGAATTAACACATCCTACAAAATTAGCTTTTATCTCCAAAACTACACGTTGTAACTCGGAAAGAATTGGTGTGGCGTTTTCGGCTAAACGTGTACCCTCAAAAGAGAACCCAAAAGAGAATTTTCTTTCGTCAAAATTTTTCCGAAAATCACGTTTTAAGGAAATCCCGCATTGTGCGAATTTATCTTGTTTTTCCTAAACAACACGTTTTAACTCGAAAAGCTTTCGTGTTTTGTGTATGTCTAAGTGTGTAGCCTCAAAAGAGAAGGCACAGGAGAGTTTTCTCACGAAAGAATATGTAAGAATACCACGTTATAAGGAAATACAATTTTGCAAAGTAAAGACAAATACGTAAGTACTGGAAATACTTTATTAGAAGAAATAACACATCGTACAAAATTAGCTTTTATCTCCAAAACTACACGTTGTAGCTCGAAAAGAATTGGTGTGGCGTGTACTTCTAAACGTGTAGCCTCAAAAGAGAACCCAAAGGAGAATTTTCTTTCGTCAAATTTTTTCCGAAAATCAGGTTTGAAGGAAATCCCGCATCGTGCGAAATTATCTTGTTTTTCCTAAACAACAGGTTGTAACTCGAAAAGCTTTCGTGTTTCGTGTATGTCTAAGTGTGTAGCCTCAAAAGAGAAGGCACAGGAGAGTTTTCTCTCGAAAGAATATGTAAGAATACCACGTTATAAGGAAATACAGTTTTGCAGAGTAAAGACAAATAGGTATGTATTGGAAACACTTTATGAGAAGAATTAACGCATCGTACAAAATTAGCTTTTATCTCCCAAACTACACGTTGTAACTCAAAAAGAATTGGTGTGGCGTGTACGTCTAAACGTGTAGCCTCAAAAGAGAACCCAAAGGAGAATTTTCTTTCGTCAAAATTTTTCAGAAAATCACGTTTTAAGGAAATCCCACATTGTGCGAAAATATCTTGTTTTTCCTAAACAACACGTTGTAACTCGAAAAGCTTTCATGTTGCGTGTATGTCTAAGTGTGTAGCCTCAAAAGAGAAGGCACAGGAGAGTTTTCTCTCGAAAGAATATGTAAGAATACCACATTATAAGGAAATACAATTTTGCAGAATAAAGACAAATACGAACGTATTTGAAACACTTTATGAGAAGAATTAACACATCCTACAAAATTAGCTTTTATCTCCAAAACTACACGATGTAACTCGGAAAGAATTGGTGTGGCGTGTTCGGCTAAACGTGTAGCCTCAAAAGAGAACCCAAAAGAGAATTTTCTTTCGTCAAAATTTTTCAGAAAATCACGTTTTAAGTAAATCCTGCATCGTGCGAAATTATCTTGTTTTTCCTAAACAACAGGTTGTAAATCGAAAAGCTTTCGTGTTACGTGTATGTCTAAGTGTGTAGCCTCAAAAGAGAAGGCACAGGAAGTTTTCTCTCGAAAGAATATGTAAGAATACCACCTTATAAGGAAATACAGTTTTGCAGAGTAAAGACAAATACGTATGTATTGGAAACACTTTATGAAAAGAATTAACGCAGCCTACAAAATTAGCTTTTATCTCCCAAACTACATGTTGTAACTCAAAAAGAATTGCTGTGGCGTGTACGTCTAAACGTGTAGCCTCAAAAGAGAACCCAAAGGAGAATTTTCTTTCGTCAAAATTTTTCAGAAAATCACGTTTTAAGGAAATCCCACATTGTGCGAAATTATCTTGTTTTTCCTAAACAACACGTTGTAACTCGAAAAGCTTTCTTGTTGCGTGTATGTCTAAGTGTGTAGCCTCAAAAGAGAAGGCACAGGAGAGTTTTCTCTCGAAAGAATATGTAAGAATACCACATTATAAGGAAATACAATTTTGCAGAGTAAAGACAAATACAAACGTATTTGAAACACTTTATGAGAAGAATTAACGCATCCTACAAAATTAGCTTTTATCTCCAAAACTACACGTTGTAACTTGCAAAGAATTGGTGTGGCGTGTATGGCTAAACGTGTAGCCTCAAAAGAGAACCCAAAGGAGAATTTGCTTTAGTCAAAATTTTTCCGAAAATCACGTTTTAAGGAAATCCCGCATAGTGCGAATTTATCTTGTTTTTCCTAAACAACACGTTTTAACTCGAAAAGCTTTCGTGTTTCGTGTATGTCTAATTGTGTAGCCTCAAAAGAGAAGGCACAGGAGAGTTTTCTCTCTAAAGAATATGTAAGAATACCACGTTATAAGGAAATACAATTTTGCAGAGTAAAGACAAATACATAAGTATTGGAAATACTTTATCAGAAGAAATAACACATCGTACAAAATTAGCTTTTATCTCCAAAACTACACGTTGTAGCTCGAAAAGAATTGGTGTGGCGTGTACGTCTAAAGGTGTAGCCTCAAAAGAGAACCCAAAGGAGAATTTTCTTTCGTCAAATTTTTTCCGAAAATCACATTTTAAGGAAATCCCGCATCGTGCGAAATTATCTTGTTTTTCCTAAAAAACACGTTGTAACTCGAAAAACTTTCGTGTTGCGTGTATGTCTAAGTGTGTAGCCTCAAAAGAGAAGGCACAGGAGAGTTTTCTCTCGAAAGAATATGTAAGAATACCACATTATAAGGAAATACAATTTTGCAGAGTAAAGACAAATACGAACGTATTTGAAACACTTTATGAGAAGAATTAACACATCCTACAAAATTAGCTTTTATCTCCAAAACTACACGTTGTAACTCGGAAAGAATTGGTGTGGCGTTTTCGGCTAAACGTGTACCCTCAAAAGAGAACCCAAAAGAGAATTTTCTTTCGTCAAAATTTTTCCGAAAATCACGTTTTAAGGAAATCCCGCATTGTGCGAATTTATCTTGTTTTTCCTAAACAACACGTTTTAACTCGAAAAGCTTTGGTGTTGCGTGTATGTCTAAATGTGTAGCCTCAAAAGAGAAGGCACAGGAGAGTTTTCTCTCGAAAGAATATGTAAGAATACCACGTTATAATGAAATAGAGTTAGGCAGAGTAAAGACAAATACGTAGGTATTGGAAACACTTTCCGAGAAGAAATAACGCATCGTACAAAATTAGCTTGTATCTCCTAAACTACACGTTGTAACTCGAAAAGAATTGGTGTGGCGTGTACGTCTAAACGTGTAGCCTCAAAAGAGAACCCAAAGGAGAATTTACTTTCGTCAAAATTTTTCAGAAAATCACGTTTTAAGGAAATCCCGCATCGTGCGAAATTATCTTGTTTTTCCTAAACAACACGTTGTAACTCGAAAAGCTTTCGTGTTGCGTGTATGTTTAAGTGTGTAGCCTCAAAAGAGAAGGCACAGGAGAGTTTTGTCTCTAAAGAATATGTAAGAATACCACGTTAAAAGGAAATACAGTTTTGCAGAGTAAATACAAATACATAGGTATTGGAAACACTTTTCGAGAAGAAATAACGCATCGTACAAAATTATCTTTTATCTCCAAAACTACACGTTGTAACTCAAAAAGAATTGGTGTGGCATGTACGTCTAAACGTGTAGCCTTAAAAGAGAACCCAAAGGAGAATTTTCTTTCGTCAAAATTTTTCAGAAAATCACGTTTTAAGGAAATCCCGCATCATGCGAAATTATCTTGTTTTTCCTAAACAACACGATGTAACTCGAAAAGCTTTCGTGTTTCGTGTATGTCTAAGTGTGTAGCCTCAAAAGAGAAGGCACAGGAGAGTTTTCTCTCGAAAGAATATGTAAGAATACCACGTTGTAAGGAAATACAATTTTGCAGAGTAAAGACAAATACGTACCTATTGGAAACACTTTATAAGAAGAATTAACGCATCCTACAAAATTAGCTTTTAGCTCCAAATCTACACGTTGTAACTCGAAAAGAATTGGTGTGGCATGTACGTCTAAAAGTATAGCCTCAAAAGAGAACCCAAAGGAGAATTTTCTTTCGTCAAATTTTTTTCCGAAAATCACGTTTTAAGGAAATCCCGCATCCTGAGAAATTATCTTGTTTTTCCTAAACAACACATTGTAACTCGAAAAGCTTTCGTGTGGCGTTTATGTCTACGTGTGTAGCCCCCAAAAGAGAAGGAACAGGAGAGTTTTCACTCGAAAGAATATGTAAGAATACCACATTATAATGAAATACAGTTTTGCAGAGTAAAGACAAATACATAGGTATTGGAAACACTTTTCGAGAAGAAATAATGCATCGTACAAAATTAGCTTGTATCTCCTAAACTACAAGTTGTAACTCGAAAAATTTGTGTGGTGTGTACGTCTAATCGTGTAGCCTCAAAAGAGCACCCAAAGGAGAATTTTCTTTCGTCAAAATTTTTCAGAAAATCACGTTTTAAGGAAATCCTGCATCGTGCGAAATTATCTTGTTTTTCCTAAACAACACGTTGTAACTCGAAAAGCTTTCGTGTTGCGTGTATATCTAAGTGTGTAGCCTCAAAAGAGAAGGCACAGGAAGTTTTCTCTCGAAAGAATATGTAAGAATACCACGTTATAAGGAAATACAGTCTTGCAGAGTAAAGACAAATACGTATGTATTGGAAACACTTTATGAGAAGAATTAACGAATCCTACAAAATTAGCTTTTATCTCCCAAACTACACGTTGTAACTCAAAAAGAATTGGTGTGGCGTGTACGTCTAAACGTGTAGCCTCAAAAGAGAACCCAAAGGAGAATTTTCTTTCGTCAAAATTTTTCCGAAAATCACGTTTTAAGGAAATACCGCATTGTGCGAATTTATCTTGTTTTACCTAAACAACACATTGTAACTCGAAAAGCTTTCGTGTTTCGTGTATGTCTAAGTGTGTAGCCTCAAAAGAGAAGGCACAGGAGAGTTTTCTCACGAAAGAATATGTAAGAATACCACGTTATAAGGAAATACAATTTTTTAGAGTAAAGACAAATACGTAAGTATTGGAAATACTTTATCAGAAGAAATAACACATCGTACAAAATTGGCTTTTATCTCCAAAACTTCACGTTGTAGCTCAAAAAGAATTGGTGTGGCGTGTACGTCTAAACGTGTAGCCTCAAAAGAGAACCCAAAGGAGAATTTACTTTCGTCAATTTTTTTCCGAAAATCACGTTTTAAGGAAATCCCGCGTCGTGCGAAATTATCTTGTTTTTCCTAAACAACATGTTGTAACTCGAAAAGCTTTCGTGTTGCGTGTATGTCTAAGTGTGTAGCCTCAAAAGAGAAGGCAAAGGAGAGTTTTCTCTCGAAAGAATATGTAAGAATACCACGTTGTAAGGAAATACAATTTTGCAGAGTAAAGACAAATACGTACCTATTGGAAACACTTTATGAGAAGAATTAACGCATCCTAAAAAATTAGCTTTTAGCTCCAAAACTACACGTTGTAACTCGAAAAGAATTGGTGTGGCATGTACGTCTAAAAGTATAGCCTCAAAAGAGAACCCAAAGGAGAATTTTCTTTCCTCAAATTTTTTCCGAAAATCACGTTTTAAGGAAATCCCGCATCCTGAGAAATTATCTTGTTTTTCCTAAACAACACATTGTAACTTGAAAAGCTTTCGTGTTGCGTTTATGTCTAAGTGTGTAGCCTCAAAAGAGAAGGCACAGGAGAGTTTTCACTCGAAAGAATATGTAAGAATACCACATTATAATGAAATACAGTTTTGCAGAGTAAAGACAAATACGTAGGTATTGGAAACACTTTTCGAGAAGAAATAATGCATCGTACAAAATTAGCTTGTATCTCCTAAACTACAAGTTGTAACTCGAAAAATTTGTGTGGTGTTTACGTCTAATCATGTAGCCTCAAAAGAGCACCCAAAGGAGAATTTTCTTTCGTCAAAATTTTTCAGAAAATCACGTTTTAAGGAAATCCCGCATCGTGCCAAATTATCTTGTTTTTCCTAAACAACACGTTGTAACTCGAAAAGCTTTCGTGTTGCGTGTATATCTAAGTGTGTAGCCTCAAAAGAGAAGGCACAGGAAGTTTTCTCTCGAAAGAATATGTAAGAATACCACGTTATAAGGAAATACAGTTTTGCAGAGTAAAGACAAATACGTATGTATTGGAAACACTTTATGAGAAGAATTAACGCATCCTACAAAATTAGCTTTTATCTCCCAAACTACACGTTGTAACTCATAAAGAATTGGTGTGGCGTGTACGTCTAAACGTGTAGCCTCAAAAGAGAACCCAAAGGAGAATTTTCTTTCGTCAAAATTTTTCTGAAAATCACGTTTTAAGGAAATCCCGCATTGTGCGAATTTATCTCGTTTTTCCTAAACAACACGTTGTAACTCGAAAAGCTTTCGTGTTTCGTGTATGTCTAAGTGTGTAGCCTCAAAAGAGAAGGCACAGGAGAGTTTTCTCACGAAAGAATATGTAAGAATACCACGTTATAAGGAAATACAATTTTGCAGAGTAAAGACAAATACATAAGTATTGGTAATACTTTATCAGAAGAAATAACACATCGTAAAAAATTAGCTTTTATCTCCAAAACTACACGTTGTAGCTCGAAAAGAATTGGTGTGGCGTGTACGTCTAAACGTGTAGCCTCAAAAGAGAACCCAAAGGACAATTTTCTTTCGTCAAATTTTTTCCGAAAATCACGTTTTAAGGAAATCCCGCATCGTGCGAAATTATCTTGTTTTTCCTAAACAAAACGTTGTAACTCGAAAATCTTTTTGTTGCGTGTATGTCTAAGTGTGTAGCCTCAAAAGAGAAGGCACAGGAGAGTTTTCTCTCGAAAGAATATGTAAGAATACCACGTTATAAGGAAATACAATTTTTCAGAGTAAAGACAAATACGTACCTATTGGAAACACTTTATGAGAAGAATTAACGCATCCTACAAAATTAGTTTTTATCTCCAAAACTACACGTTGTAACTCGAAAAGAAGTGGTGTGCCATGTACGTCTAAACGTGTAGCCTCAAAAGAGAACCCAAAGGAGAATTTTCTTTCGTCAATTTTTTTCCGAAAATCACGTTTTAAGGAAATCCCGTATCGTACGAAATTATCTTGTTTTTCCTAAACTACACATTGTAACTCGAAAAGCTTTCGTGTTGCGTTTATGTCTAAGTGTGTAGCCTCAAAAGAGAAGGCACAGGAGAGTTTTCTCTCGAAAGAATATGTAAGAATACCACGTTATAATGAAATACAATTTTGCAGAGTAAAGACAAATACGTAGGTATTGGAAACACTTTTCAAGAAGAAATAATGCATCATACAAAATTAGCTAGTATCTCCTAAACTACACGTTGTAACTCGAAAGAATTTGTGTGGTGTGAACGTCTAATCATGTAGCCTAAAAGAGCACCCAAAGAAGAATTTTCTTTGGTCAAAATTTTTCAGAAAATCACGTTTTAAGTAAATCCTGCATAGTGCGAAATTATCTTGTTTTTCCTAAACAACAGGTTGTAACTCGAAAAGCTTTCGTGTTACATGTATGTCTAAGTGTGTAGCCTCAAAAGAGAAGGCACAGGAAGTTTTCTCTCGAAAGAATATGTAAGAATACCACGTTATAAGGAAATACAGTTTTGCAGAGTAAAGACAAATACGTATGTATTGGAAACACTTTATGAGAAGAATTAACGCAGCCTACAAAATTAGCTTTTATCTCCCAAACTACACGTTGTAACTCAAAAAGAATTGCTGTGGCGTGTACGTCTAAACGTGTAGCCTCAAAAGAGAACCCAAAGGAGAATTTTCTTTCGTCAAAATTTTTCTGAAAATCACGTTTTAAGGAAATCCCGCATTGTGCGAATTTATCTCGTTTTTCCTAAACAACACGTTGTAACTCGAAAAGCTTTCGTGTTTCGTGTATGTCTAAGTGTGTAGCCTCAAAAGAGAAGGCACAGGAGAGTTTTCTCACGAAAGAATATGTAAGAATACCACGTTATAAGGAAATACAATTTTGCAGAGTAAAGACAAATACATAAGTATTGGTAATACTTTATCAGAAGAAATAACACATCGTAAAAAATTAGCTTTTATCTCCAAAACTACACGTTGTAGCTCGAAAAGAATTGGTGTGGCGTGTACGTCTAAACGTGTAGCCTCAAAAGAGAACCCAAAAGACAATTTTCTTTCGTCAAATTTTTTCTGAAAATCACGTTTTAAGGAAATCCCGCATCGTGCGAAATTATCTTGTTTTTCCTAAACAAAACGTTGTAACTCGAAAATCTTTTTGTTGCGTGTATGTCTAAGTGTGTAGCCTCAAAAGAGAAGGCACAGGAGAGTTTTCTCTCGAAAGAATATGTAAGAATACCACGTTATAAGGAAATACAATTTTTCAGAGTAAAGACAAATACGTACCTATTGGAAACACTTTATGAGAAGAATTAACGCATCCTACAAAATTAGTTTTTATCTCCAAAACTACACGTTGTAACTCGAAAAGAAGTGGTGTGCCATGTACGTCTAAACGTGTAGCCTCAAAAGAGAACCCAAAGGAGAATTTTCTTTCGTCAATTTTTTTCCGAAAATCACGTTTTAAGGAAATCCCGTATCGTACGAAATTATCTTGTTTTTCCTAAACTACACATTGTAACTCGAAAAGCTTTCGTGTTGCGTTTATGTCTAAGTGTGTAGCCTCAAAAGAGAAGGCACAGGAGAGTTTTCTCTCGAAAGAATATGTAAGAATACCACGTTATAATGAAATACAATTTTGCAGAGTAAAGACAAATACGTAGGTATTGGAAACACTTTTCAAGAAGAAATAATGCATCATACAAAATTAGCTAGTATCTCCTAAACTACACGTTGTAACTCGAAAGAATTTGTGTGGTGTGAACGTCTAATCATGTAGCCTAAAAGAGCACCCAAAGGAGAATTTTCTTTGGTCAAAATTTTTCAGAAAATCACGTTTTAAGTAAATCCTGCATAGTGCGAAATTATCTTGTTTTTCCTAAACAACAGGTTGTAACTCAAAAAGCTTTCGTGTTACATGTATGTCTAAGTGTGTAGCCTCAAAAGAGAAGGCACAGGAAGTTTTCTCTCGAAAGAATATGTAAGAATACCACGTTATAAGGAAAATATAGTTTTGCAGAGTAAAGACAAATACGTATGTATTGGAAACACTTTATGAGAAGAATTAACGCAGCCAACAAAATTAGCTTTTATCTCCCAAACTACACGTTGTAACTCAAAAAGAATTGCTGTGGCGTGTACGTCTAAACGTGTAGCCTCAAAAGAGAACCCAAAGGAGAATTTTCTTTCGTCAAAATTTTTCAGAAATTACGTTTTAAGGAAATCCCACATTGTGCGAAATTATCTTGTTTTTCCTAAACAACACGTTGTAACTCGAAAAGCTTTCGTGTTGCGTGTATGTCTAAGTGTGTAGCCTCAAAAGAGAAGGCACAGGAGAGTTTTCTCTCGAAAGAATATGTAAGAATACCACATTATAAGGAAATACAATTTTGCAGAGTAAAAACAAATACAAACGTATTTGAAACACTTTATGAGAAGAATTAACGCATCCTACAAAATTAGCTTTTATCTCCAAAACTACACGTTGTAACTTGCAAAGAATTGGTGTGGCGTGTATGGCTAAACGTGTAGCCTCAAAAGAGAACCCAAAGGAGAATTTGCTTTAGTCAAAATTTTTCCGAAAATCACGTTTTAAGGAAATCCCGCATAGTGCGAATTTATCTTGTTTTTCCTAAACAACACGTTGTAACTCGAAAAGCTTTCGTGTTTCGTGTATGTCTAAGTGTGTAGCCTCAAAAGAGAAGGCACAGGAGAGTTTTCTCTCTAAAGAATATGTAAGAATACCACGTTATAAGGAAATACAATTTTGCAGAGTAAAGACAAATACATAAGTATTGGAAATACTTTATCAGAAGAAATAACACATCGTACAAAATTAGCTTTTATCTCCAAAACTACACGTTGTAGCTCGAAAAGAATTGGTGTGGCGTGTACGTCTAAAGGTGTAGCCTCAAAAGAGAACCCAAAGGAGAATTTTCTTTCGTCAAATTTTTTCCGAAAATCACATTTTAAGGAAATCCCGCATCGTGCGAAATTATCTTGTTTTTCCTAAAAAACACGTTGTAACTCGAAAAACTTTCGTGTTGCGTGTATGTCTAAGTGTGTAGCCTCAAAAGAGAAGGCACAGGAGAGTTTTCTCTCGAAAGAATATGTAAGAATACCACATTATAAGGAAATACAATTTTGCAGAGTAAAGACAAATACGAACGTATTTGAAACACTTTATGAGAAGAATTAACACATCCTACAAAATTAGCTTTTATCTCCAAAACTACACGTTGTAACTCGGAAAGAATTGGTGTGGCGTTTTCGGCTAAACGTGTACCCTCAAAAGAGAACCCAAAAGAGAATTTTCTTTCGTCAAAATTTTTCCGAAAATCACGTTTTAAGGAAATCCCGCATTGTGCGAATTTATCTTGTTTTTCCTAAACAACACGTTTTAACTCGAAAAGCTTTCGTGTTTTGTGTATGTCTAAGTGTGTAGCCTCAAAAGAGAAGGCACAGGAGAGTTTTCTCACGAAAGAATATGTAAGAATACCACGTTATAAGGAAATACAATTTTGCAAAGTAAAGACAAATACGTAAGTACTGGAAATACTTTATTAGAAGAAATAACACATCGTACAAAATTAGCTTTTATCTCCAAAACTACACGTTGTAGCTCGAAAAGAATTGGTGTGGCGTGTACTTCTAAACGTGTAGCCTCAAAAGAGAACCCACAGGAGAATTTTCTTTCGTCAAATTTTTTCCGAAAATCAGGTTTGAAGGAAATCCCGCATCGTGCGAAATTATCTTGTTTTTCCTAAACAACAGGTTGTAACTCGAAAAGCTTTCGTGTTTCGTGTATGTCTAAGTGTGTAGCCTCAAAAGAGAAGGCACAGGAGAGTTTTCTCTCGAAAGAATATGTAAGAATACCACGTTATAAGGAAATACAGTTTTGCAGAGTAAAGACAAATAGGTATGTATTGGAAACACTTTATGAGAAGAATTAACGCATCGTACAAAATTAGCTTTTATCTCCCAAACTACACGTTGTAACTCAAAAAGAATTGGTGTGGCGTGTACGTCTAAACGTGTAGCCTCAAAAGAGAACCCAAAGGAGAATTTTCTTTCGTCAAAATTTTTCAGAAAATCACGTTTTAAGGAAATCCCACATTGTGCGAAAATATCTTGTTTTTCCTAAACAACACGTTGTAACTCGAAAAGCTTTCATGTTGCGTGTATGTCTAAGTGTGTAGCCTCAAAAGAGAAGGCACAGGAGAGTTTTCTCTCGAAAGAATATGTAAGAATACCACATTATAAGGAAATACAATTTTGCAGAATAAAGACAAATACGAACGTATTTGAAACACTTTATGAGAAGAATTAACACATCCTACAAAATTAGCTTTTATCTCCAAAACTACACGATGTAACTCGGAAAGAATTGGTGTGGCGTGTTCGGCTAAACGTGTAGCCTCAAAAGAGAACCCAAAAGAGAATTTTCTTTCGTCAAAATTTTTCAGAAAATCACGTTTTAAGTAAATCCTGCATCGTGCGAAATTATCTTGTTTTTCCTAAACAACAGGTTGTAAATCGAAAAGCTTTCGTGTTACGTGTATGTCTAAGTGTGTAGCCTCAAAAGAGAAGGCACAGGAAGTTTTCTCTCGAAAGAATATGTAAGAATACCACCTTATAAGGAAATACAGTTTTGCAGAGTAAAGACAAATACGTATGTATTGGAAACACTTTATGAAAAGAATTAACGCAGCCTACAAAATTAGCTTTTATCTCCCAAACTACATGTTGTAACTCAAAAAGAATTGCTGTGGCGTGTACGTCTAAACGTGTAGCCTCAAAAGAGAACCCAAAGGAGAATTTTCTTTCGTCAAAATTTTTCAGAAAATCACGTTTTAAGGAAATCCCACATTGTGCGAAATTATCTTGTTTTTCCTAAACAACACGTTGTAACTCGAAAAGCTTTCTTGTTGCGTGTATGTCTAAGTGTGTAGCCTCAAAAGAGAAGGCACAGGAGAGTTTTCTCTCGAAAGAATATGTAAGAATACCACATTATAAGGAAATACAATTTTGCAGAGTAAAGACAAATACAAACGTATTTGAAACACTTTATGAGAAGAATTAACGCATCCTACAAAATTAGCTTTTATCTCCAAAACTACACGTTGTAACTTGCAAAGAATTGGTGTGGCGTGTATGGCTAAACGTGTAGCCTCAAAAGAGAACCCAAAGGAGAATTTGCTTTAGTCAAAATTTTTCCGAAAATCACGTTTTAAGGAAATCCCGCATAGTGCGAATTTATCTTGTTTTTCCTAAACAACACGTTTTAACTCGAAAAGCTTTCGTGTTTCGTGTATGTCTAATTGTGTAGCCTCAAAAGAGAAGGCACAGGAGAGTTTTCTCTCTAAAGAATATGTAAGAATACCACGTTATAAGGAAATACAATTTTGCAGAGTAAAGACAAATACATAAGTATTGGAAATACTTTATCAGAAGAAATAACACATCGTACAAAATTAGCTTTTATCTCCAAAACTACACGTTGTAGCTCGAAAAGAATTGGTGTGGCGTGTACGTCTAAAGGTGTAGCCTCAAAAGAGAACCCAAAGGAGAATTTTCTTTCGTCAAATTTTTTCCGAAAATCACATTTTAAGGAAATCCCGCATCGTGCGAAATTATCTTGTTTTTCCTAAAAAACACGTTGTAACTCGAAAAACTTTCGTGTTGCGTGTATGTCTAAGTGTGTAGCCTCAAAAGAGAAGGCACAGGAGAGTTTTCTCTCGAAAGAATATGTAAGAATACCACATTATAAGGAAATACAATTTTGCAGAGTAAAGACAAATACGAACGTATTTGAAACACTTTATGAGAAGAATTAACACATCCTACAAAATTAGCTTTTATCTCCAAAACTACACGTTGTAACTCGGAAAGAATTGGTGTGGCGTTTTCGGCTAAACGTGTACCCTCAAAAGAGAACCCAAAAGAGAATTTTCTTTCGTCAAAATTTTTCCGAAAATCACGTTTTAAGGAAATCCCGCATTGTGCGAATTTATCTTGTTTTTCCTAAACAACACGTTTTAACTCGAAAAGCTTTCGTGTTTTGTGTATGTCTAAGTGTGTAGCCTCAAAAGAGAAGGCACAGGAGAGTTTTCTCACGAAAGAATATGTAAGAATACCACGTTATAAGGAAATACAATTTTGCAAAGTAAAGACAAATACGTAAGTATTGGAAATACTTTATTAGAAGAAATAACACATCGTACAAAATTAGCTTTTATCTCCAAAACTACACGTTGTAGCTCGAAAAGAATTGGTGTGGCGTGTACTTCTAAACGTGTAGCCTCAAAAGAGAACCCAAAGGAGAATTTTCTTTCGTCAAATTTTTTCCGAAAATCACGTTTCAAGGAAATCCCGCATCGTGCGAAATTATCTTGTTTTTCCTAAACAATAGGTTGTAATTCGAAAAGCTTTCGTGTTTCGTGTATGTCTAAGTGTGTAGCCTCAAAAGAGAAGGTACAGGAGAGTTTTCTCTCGAAAGAATATGTAAGAATACCACGTTATAATGAAATACAGTTATGCAGAGTAAAGACAAATACCTAGGTATTGGAAACACTTTCTGAGAAGAATTAAAGCATCGTACAAAATTAGCTTGTATCTCCTAAACTACACGTTGTAACTCGAAAAGAATTCGTGTGGCGTGTACGTCTAATCGTATAGCCTCAAAAGACAACCCAAAGGAGAATTTACTTTCGTCAAAATTTTTCAGAAAATCACGTTTTAATTAAATCCCGCATCGTGCGAAATTATCTTGGTTTTCCTAAACAATACTTTGTAACTCGAAAAGCTTTCGTGTTGCGTGTATGTCTAAGTGTGTAGCCTCAAAAGAGAAGGCACAGGAGAGTTTTCTCACGAAAGAATATGTAAGAATACCACGTTATAATGAAATACAGTTTTGCAGAGTAAAGACAAATACATAGGTATTGGAAACCCTTTTGGAGAAGAAATAACGCATCATACAAAATTAGCTTGTATCTCCTAAACTACACGTTGTAACTCGAAAAGAATTGGTGTGGCATGTACGTCCAATCGTGTAGCCTCAAAAGAGATCCCAAAGGAGAATTATCTTTCGTCAATATTTTCAGAAAATCACGTTTTAAGGAAATCCCGCATCGTGCGAAATTATCTTGTTTTTCCTAAACAACACCTTGTTACTCGAAAAGCTTTCGTGTTGCGTGTATGTGTAAGTGTGTAGCCTCAAAAGGGAAGGCACAGGAGAGTTTTCTCTCGAAAGAATATGTAAGAATACCACGTTATAATGAAATACAGTTTTGCAGAGTAAAGACAAATACATAGGTATTGGAAACACTTTTGGAGAAAAAATAACGCATCGTACAAAATTAGCTTGTATCTCCTAAACTACACGTTGTAACTCGAAAAGAATTGGTGTGGCGTGTATGTCTAAACGTGTAGCCTCAAAAGAAAACCCAAAGGAGAATTTACTTTCGTAAAAAGTTTTCAGAAAATCACGTTTTAAGCTAATCCCGCATCGTGCGAAATTATCTTGTTTTTCCTAAACAACACGTTGTAACTCGAAAATCTTTCGTGTTCCGTGTATGTCTAAGTGTGTAGCCTCAAAAGAGAAGGCACAGGAGAGTTTTCTCTCTAAAGGATATGTAAGAATATCACGTTATAAGGAAATACAGTTTTGCAGAGTAAATACAAATACATAGGTATTGGAAACACTTTTCGAGAAGAAATAATGCATCGTACAAAATTAGCTTTTATCTCCAAAACTACACGTTGTAACTCAAAAAGAATTGGTGTGGCGTGTACGTCTAAACGTGTAGCCTTAAAAGAGAACCCAAAGGAGAATTTTCTTTCGTCAAAATTTTTCAGAAAATCACGTTTTAAGGAAATCCCGCATCATGCGAAATTATCTTGTTTTTCCTAAACAACACGTTGTAACTCGAAAAGCTTTCGTGTTGCGTGTATGTCTAAGTGTGTAGCCTCAAAAGAGAAGGCACAGGAGAGTTTTCCCTCCAAAGAATATGTTAGAATACCACGTTATAAGGAAATACAGATTTGCAGAGTAAAGACAAATACTTACGTATTGGAAACACTTTATGAGAAGAATTAACGCATCCTACAAAATTAGCTTTTAACTCCAAAACTACACGTTGTAACTCGAAAAGAATTGGTGTGGCGTGTACGTCTAAACGTGTAGCCTCAAACGAGAACCCAAAGGAGAATTTTCTTTCGTCAAAATTTTTCAGAAAATCACGTTTTAAAGAAATCCCGCATCATGCGAAATTATCTTGTTTTTCCTGAACAACACGTTGTAACTGGAAAAGTTTTCGTGTTGCGTGTATGTCTAAGTGTGTAGCCTCAAAATAGAAGGCACAGGAGAGTTTTCTCTCGAAAGAATATGTTAGATTACCACGTTATAAGGAAATACAGATTTGCAGAGTAAAGACAAATACTTACGTATTGGAAACACTTTATGAGAAGAATTAACGCATCGTACAAAATTAGCTTTTATCTCCAAAACTACACGTTGTAACTCGGAAAGAATTGGTGTGGCGTGTACGTCTAAACGTGTAGACTCAAAAGAGAACCCAAAGGAGAATTTTCTTTCGTCAAAATTTTTCAGAAAATCACGTTTTAAGGAAATCCTGCATCCTGCGAAATTATCTTGTTTTTCCTAAACAATACTTTGTAACTCGAAAAGCTTTCGTGTTGCGTGTATGTCTAAGTGTGTAGCCTCAAAAGAGAAGGCACAGGAGAGTTTTCTCACGAAAGAATATGTAAGAATACCACGTTATAATGAAATACAGTTTTGCAGAGTAAAGACAAATACATAGTTATTGGAAACCCTTTTGGAGAAGAAATAACGCATCATACAAAATTAGCTTGTATCTCCTAAACTACACGTTGTAACTCGAAAAGAATTGGTGTGGCATGTACGTCTAATCGTGTAGCCTCAAAAGAGATCCCAAAGGAGAATTATCTTTCGTCAATATTTTCAGAAAATCACGTTTTAAGGAAATCCTGCATCGTGCGAAATTATCTTGTTTTTCCTAAACAACACCTTGTTACTCGAAAAGCTTTCGTGTTGCGTGTATGTCTAAGTGTGTAGCCTCAAAAGAGAAGGCACAGGAGAGTTTTCTCTCGAAAGAATATGTAAGAATACCACGTTATAATGAAATACAGTTTTGCAGAGTAAAGACAAATACGTAGGTATTGGAAACACTTTTGGAGAAAAAATAACGCATCGTACAAAATTAGCTTGTATCTCCTAAACTACACGTTGTAACTCGAAAAGAATTGGTGTGGCGTGTATGTCTAAACGTGTAGCCTCAAAAGAAAACCCAAAGGAGAATTTACTTTCGTCAAAAGATTTCAGAAAATCACGTTTTAAGCTAATCCCGCATCGTGCGAAATTATCTTGTTTTTCCTAAACAACACGTTGTAACTCGAAAATCTTTCATGTTCCGTGTATGTCTAAGTGTGTAGCCTCAAAAGAGAAGGCACAGGAGAGTTTTCTCTCTAAAGGATATGTAAGAATATCACGTTATAAGGAAATACAGTTTTGCAGAGTAAATACAAATACATAGGTATTGGAAACACTTTTCGAGAAGAAATAACGCATCGTACAAAATTAGCTTTTATCTCCAAAACTACACGTTGTAACTCAAAAAGAATTGGTGTGGCGTGTACGTCTAAACGTGTAGCCTTAAAAGAGAACCCAAAGGAGAATTTTCTTTCGTCAAAATTTTTCAGAAAATCACGTTATAAGGAAATCCCGCATCATGCGAAATTATCTTGATTTTCCTAAACAACACGTTGTAACTCGAAAAGCTTTCGTGTTGCGTGTATGTCTAAGTGTGGAGCCTCAAAAGAGAAGGCACAGGAGAGTTTTCCCTCCAAAGAATATGTTAGAATACCACGTTATAAGGAAATACAGATTTGCAGAGTAAAGACAAATACTTACGTATTGGAAACACTTTATGAGAAGAATTAACGCATCCTACAAAATTAGCTTTTAACTCCAAAACTACACGTTGTAATTCGAAAAGAATTGGTGTGGCGTGTACGTCTAAACGTGTAGCCTCAAAAGAGAACCCAAAGGAGAATTTTCTTTCGTCAAAATTTTTCAGAAAATCACGTTTTAAAGAAATCCCGCATCATGCGAAATTATCTTGTTTTTCCTGAACAACACGTTGTAACTGGAAAAGTTTTCGTGTTGCGTGTATGTCTAAGTGTGTAGCCTCAAAAGAGAAGGCACAGGAGAGTTTTCTCTCGAAAGAATATGTTAGAATACCACGTTATAAGGAAATACAGATTTGCAGAGTAAAGACAAATACTTACGTATTGGAAACACTTTATGAGAAGAATTAACGCATCGTACAAAATTAGCTTTTATCTCCCAAACTACACGTTGTAACTCGGAAAGAATTGGTGTGGCGTGTACGTCTAATCGTGTAGACTCAAAAGAGAACCCAAAGGAGAATTTTCTTTCGTCAAAATTTTTCAGAAAATCACGTTTTAAGGAAATCCCGAATCCTGCGAAATTATCTTGTTTTTCCTAAACAACACGTTGTAACTCGAAAAGCTTTCGTGTTGCGTGTATGTCTAAGTGTGTAGCCTCAAAAGAGAAGGCACAGGAGAGTTTTCTCTCGAAAGAATATGTAAGAATACCACGTTATAAGGAAATACAGTTTTGCAGAGTAAAGACAAATACGTAGGTATTGGAAACACTTTTCGAGAAGAAATAACGCATCGTACAAAATTAGCTTCTATCTCCTAAACTACACGTTGTAACTCGAAACGAATTGGTGTGGCGTGTACGTCTAAACGTGTAGCCTCAAAAGAGAACCCAAAGGAGAATTTTCTTTCGTCAAAATTTTTCCGAAAATCACGTTTTAAGGAAATCCCGCATCGTGCGAAATTATCTTGTTTTTCCTAAACAACACGTTGTAACTCGAAAAGCTTTTTTGTTGCGTGTGTGTCTAAGTGTGTAGCCTCAAAAAAGAAGGCACAGGAGAGTTTTCTCTCCAAAGAATATGTAAGAAAACCACGTTATAAGGAAATACAGTTTTGCAGAGTAAAGACATATAAGTACGTTTTGGAAACACTTTACGAGAAGAAATAACGCATCGTAAAATATTAGCTTGTATCTCCTAAACTACACGTGGTAACTCGAAAAGAATTGGTGTGGCGTGTACGTCTAAACCTGTAGCCTCAAAAGAGAACCCAAAGGAGAATTTTCTTTCGTCAAAATTTTTCAGAAAATCACGTTTTAAGGAAATCCCGCATCGTGCGAAATTATCTTGTTTTTCCTAAACAACACGTTGTAACTCGAAAAGCATTCGTCTTGCTTGTATGTCTAAGTGTGTAGCCTCAAAAGAGAAGGGACAGGAGAGTTTTCTATCAAAAGAATATGTAAGAATACCACGTTATAAGGAAATACATTTTTGCAGAGTAAAGACAAATACGTACGTATTGGAAACACTTTAGGAGAAGAAGTAACGCATCGTACAAAATTAGCTTGTATCTCCAAAACTAAACGTTGTAACTCGAAAAGAATTGGTGTTGCGTGTATGTCTAAACGTGAAGCCTCAAAAGAGAACCGATAGCAGAATTTTCTTTAGTCAAAATTTTTCAGAAAATCACGTTTTAAGGAAATCCCGCATCGTGCGAAATTATCTTGTTTTTCCTAAACAACACGTTGTAACTCGAAAAGCTTTTGTGTTGCGTGTATGTCTAAGTGTGTAGCCTCAAAAAAGAAGGCACAGGAGACTTTGCTCTCGAAATAATATGTAAGAATACCACGTTATAAGGAAATACAGTTTTGCAGAGTAAACACATATATATATGTTTTGGAAAGACTTTACAAGAAGAAATAATGCATCGTACAAAATTAGCTTGTATCTCCTAAACTACAAGTTGTAACTCGAAAGGAATTGGTGTGGCGTCTACGTCTAAACATGTAACCTCAAAAGAGAACCCAAAGGAGAATTTTCTTTCGTCAAAGTTTTCAGAAAATCATGTTTTATGGAAATCCCGCATCGTGCGAAATTATCTTGATTTTCCTAAACAACACGGTGTAACTCGAAAAGCTTTCGTGTTGCGTGTATGTCTAAGTGTGTAGCCTCAAAAGAGAAGGCACAAGAGAGTTTTCTCTCGAAAGAATATGTAAGAATACCACGTTATAAGGAAATACAGTTTTGCAGAGTAAAGACATATACGTACGTATTTGAAAAACTTTACGAGAAGAAATAATGCATCGTAAAAATTAGGTTGTATCTCCAAAACTACACGTTGTAACTCGAAAAGAATTGGTGTGGCGTGTACGTCTAAACATGTAGCCTCAAAAGAGAACCAAAAGGAGAATTTTCTTTCGTCAAAATTTTTCAGAAAATAACGTTTAAAGGAAATCCCGCATCGTCCGAAATTATCTTGTTTTTCCAAAACAACACGTTGTAACTCGAAAAGCTTTTGTGTTGCGTGTATGTCAAAGTATGTAGCCTCAAAAGAGAAGGCACAGGAGAGTTTTCTCTCGAAAGAATATGTAAGAATACCACGTTATAAGGAAATACAGTGTTGCAGAGTAAAATAAATAATTACGTATTGGAAACACTCTACGAGAAGAAATAACACATCATAAAAAAATTAGCTTGTATCTCCTAAACTACACGTTGTAACTCGAAAAGAATTGGTGTGGCGTGTACGTCTAAACGTGTAGCCTCAAAAGAGAACCGAAAGGAGAATTTTATTTCGTCAAATTTTTTCAAAAATCACGTTTTAAGGAAATCCCGCATCGTGCGAAATTCTCTTGTTTTTCCTAAACAACACGTTTTAACTCGAAAAGCTTTCGCGTTGCGTGTATGTCTAAGTGTGTAGCCTCAAAGGAGAAGGCACAGGAGAGTTTTCTCTCGAAAGAATATGTAAGAATACCGCGTTATAAGTAAATACAGTTTTGCAGAGTAAAGACAAATTAGTACTAATTGGAAACACTTTTGGAGAAGAAATAACGCATCATACATAATTAGCTTGTATCTCCAGAACTACACGTTGTAACTCGAAAAGAATTGGTGTGGCGTGTACGTCTAAATGTGTAGCCTCAAAAGAGAACCGAAAGGAGAAATTTCTTTCGTCAAAATTTTTCAGAAAATCACGTTTTAAGGAAATCCCGCATCATGCGAAATTATCTTGTTTTTCCTAAACAACACGTTGTAACTCGAAAAGCTTTCGTGTTACATGTATGTCTAAGTGTGTAGCCTCAAAAGAGAAGGCACAGGAGAGTTTTCTCTCGAAAAAATATGTAAGAATACCACGTTATAAGGAAATACATTTTTGCAGAGTAAAGACATATATGTACTTATTTGAAAAACTTTACGAGAAGAAATAATGCATCGTAAAAATTAGCTTGTATCTCCAAAACTACATGTTGTAACTCGAAAAGAATTGGTGTGGTGTGTATGTCTAAACCTGTAGCCTCAAAAGAGAACAAAAAGGACAATTTTCTTTCGTCAAAATTTTTCAGAAAATCACGTTTTAAGGAAATCCCGCATCGTCCGAAATTATCTTGTTTTTCCTAAACAACACGTTGTAACTCGAAAAGCTTTCGTGTTGCGTGTATGTCTAAGTGTGTAGCCTCAAAAGCGAAGGCACAGGAGAGGTTTCTCTCAAAAGAATATGTAATAATACCACGTTATAAGGAAATACAGTTTTGCAGAGTAAAGGCAAATACATACATATTGGAAACACTTTAAGAGAAGATATAACGCATCGTACAAAATTAGCTTGTATCTCCTAAACTACACGTTGTAACTCGAAAAGATTTTGTGTTGCGTGTATGTCTAAGTGTGTAGCCTCAAAAAAGAAGGCACAGGAGAGTTTTCTCTCGAAAGAATATGTTAGAACACCACGTTATTAGGAAATACAATTTTGCAGAGTAAAGACATATACGTACGTTTTGGAAACACTTTATGAGAAGAAATAACGCATCGTACATATTAGCTTGTATCTCCTAAACTACATGTTGTAACTCGAAAAGAATTGGTGTGGCGTGTACGTCTTAAAGTGTAGCCTCAAAAGAGAACCGAAAGAAGAATTTTCTTTGGTCAAAATTTTTCAGAAAATCACGTTTTAAGGAAATCCTGCATCAAGCGAAATTATCTTGTTTTTCCTAAATAACACGTTGTAACTCGAAAAGCTTTCGTGTTACGTGTATGTCTAAGTGTGTAGCCTCAAAAGAGAAGGCACAGGAGAGTTTTCTCTCGAAAGAATATGTAAGAATACCACGTTATAAGGAAATACAGTTTTGCAGTGTAAAGACATATACGTAGTTATTTGAAAAACTTTACGAGAAGAAATGATGCATCGTAAAAATTAGCTTGTATCTACAAAACTACGCGTTGTAACTCGAAAATAATTGGTGTGGCGTGTACGTCTAAACCTGTAGCCTCAAAAGAGAACCAAAAGGACAATTTTCTTTCGTCAAAATTTTTCAGAAAATCACATTTTAAGGAAATCCCGCATCGTCCGAAATTATCTTGTTTTTCCTAAACAACACGTTGTAACTCAAAAAGCTTTCGTGTTGCGTGTATGTCTAAGTGTGTAGTCTCAAAAGCAAAGGCAAAGGAGAGGTTTTTCTCGAAAGAATATGTAATAATACCACGTAATAAGGAAATACAGTTTTGCAGAGTAAAGGCAAATACGTACATATTGGAAACACTTTAATAGAAGAAATAACGCATCGTACAAAATTAGCTTGTATCTCCTAAACTACACGTTGTAACTCGAAAAGCTTTTGTGTTGCGTGTATGTCTAAGTGTGTAGCCTCAAAAAAGAAGGCACAGGAGAGTTTTCTCTCGAAAGAATATGTTAGAATACCACGTTATTAGGAAATACAATTTTGCAGATTAAAGACATATACGTCCGTTTTGGAAACACTTTACGAGAAGAAATAACGCATCGTAAATATTAGTTTGTATCTCCTAAACTACACGTTGTAACTCGAAAAGAATTGGTGTGGGGTGTACGTCTTAACGTATAGTCTCAAAAGAGAACCCAAAGGAGAATTTTCTTTCGTCAAAATTTTTCAGAAAATCACGTTTTAAGGAAATCCCGCATCATGCGAAATTATCTTATTTTTCCTAAACAACACGTTGTAACTCGAAAAGCTTTCGTGTTACGTGTATGTCTAAAAGTGTAGCCTCAAAAGAGAAGGCACAGGAGAGTTTTCTCTCGAAAGAATATGTAAGAATATCACGTTATAAGGAAATACAGTTTTGCAGAGTAAAGACATATACGTACGTATTTGAAAAACTTTACGAGAAGAAATAATGCATCATAAAAATTAGCTTGTATCTCCAAAACTACACGTTGTAACTCGAAAAGAATTGGTGTGGCGTGTACGTCGAAACCTGTAGCCTCAAAAGAGAACCCAAAGGAGAATTTTCTTTCGTCAAGATTTTTCAGAAAATGACGTTTTAAGGAAATCATGCATCGTGCGAAATTATCTTGTTTTTCCAAAACAACATGTTGTAACTCGAAAAGCTTTTGTGTTGCGTGTATGTCTAAGTGTGTAGCCTCAAAAGAGAAGGCACAGGAGAGTTTTCTCTCGAAAGAATATGTAAGAATACCACGTTATAAGGAAATACAGTGTTGCAGAGTAAAACAAATACGTATGTATTGGAAACACTTTACGAGAAGAAATAACGCATCATAAAAAAATTAACTTGTATTTCCTAATCTACACGTTGTAACTGGAAAAGAATTGGTGTGGTTTTTACGTCTAAACGTGTAGCCTCAAAAGCGAACCGAAAGGAGAATTTTATTTCGTCAAAATTTTTCAAAAATCACGTTTTAAGGAAATTCCGCATCGTGCAAAATTCTCTTGTTTTTCCTAAACAACAAATTGTAACTCGAAAAACTTTTGTGTTGCGTGTACGTCTAAGTGTGTAGCCTCAAAAATGGAGGCTCAGGAGAGTTTTCTCTCGAAAGAATATATAAGAATACCACGTTATTAGGGAATACAATTTTGCAGAGTAAAGATATAAGTACGTTTTGGAAACACTTTAGGAGAAGAAATAACGCATCGTACATAATTAGCTTGTATCGCCAAAACTACACGTTGTAACTCGAAAAGAATTGGTGTGGCGTGTACGTCTAAAAGTGTAGCCTCAAAAGAGAACTGAAAGGAAAATTTTCTTTCGTCAAAATTTTTCAGAAAATCACGTTTTAAAGAAATCCGGCATAGTGCGAATTTATCTTGTTTTTCCTAAACAACACGTTGTAACTCGAAAAGCTTTCGTGTTTCGTGTATGTCTAAGTGTGTAGCCTCAAAAGAGAAGGCACAGGAGAGTTTTCTCTCTAAAGAATATGTAAGAATACCACGTTATAAGGAAATACAATTTTGCAGAGTAAAGACAAATACATAAGTATTGGAAATACTTTATCAGAAGAAATAACACATTGTACAAAATTAGCTTTTATCTCCAAAACTACACATTGTAGCTCGAAAAGAATTGGTGTGGCATGTACGTCTAAACGTGTAGCCTCAAAAGAGAACCCAAAGGAGAATTTTCTTTCGTCAAATTTTTTCCGAAAATCACATTTTAAGGAAATCCCGCATCGTGCGAAATTATCTTGTTTTTCCTAAACAACACGTTGTAACTCGAAAAGCTTTCGTGTTGCGTGTATGTCTAAGTGTGTAGCCTCAAAAGAGAAGGCACAGGAGAGTTTTCTCTCGAAAGAATATGTAAGAATACCACATTATAAGGAAATACAATTTTGCAGAGTAAAGACAAATACGAACGTATTTGAAACACTTTATTAGAAGAATTAACACATCCTACAAAATTAGCTTTTACCTCCAAAACTACACGTTGTAACTCGGAAAGAATTGGTGTGGCGTGTTCGGCTATACGTGTAGCCTCAAAAGAGAACCCAAAGGAGAATTTTCTTTCGTCAAAATTTTTCCGAAAATCACGTTTTAAGGAAATCCCGCATTGTGCGAATTTATCTTGTTTTTCCTAAACAACACGTTTTAACTCGAAAAGCTTTCGTGTTTCATGTATGTCTAAGTCTGTAGCCTCAAAAGAGAAGGCACAGGAGAGTTTTCTCACGAAAGAATATGTAAGAATACCACGTTATAAGGAAATACAATTTTGCAAAGTAAAGACAAATACGTAAGTATTGGAAATACTTTATTAGAAGAAATAACACATCGTACCAAATTAGCTTTTATCTCCAAAACTACACGTTGTAGCTCGAAAAGAATTGGTGTGGCGTGTACGTCAAAACGTGTAGCCTCAAAAGAGAACCCAATGGAGAATTTTCTTTCGTCAATTTTTTTCGGAAAATCACGTTTTAAGGAAATCGCGCATCGTGCGAAATTATCTTGTTTTTCCTAAACAACAGGTTGTAACTCGAAAAGCTTTCGTGTTACGTGTATGTCTAAGTGTGTAGTCTCAAAAGAGAAGGCACAGGAAAGTTTTCTCTCGAAAGAATATGTAAGAATACCATGTTATAAGGAAATACAGTTTTGCAGAGTAAAGACAAATATGTATGTATTGGAAACACTTTATGAGAAGAATTAACGCAGCCTACAAAATTAGCTTTTATCTCCCAAACTACACGTTGTAACTCAAAAAGAATTGGTGTGGCGTGTACGTCTAAACGTGTAGCCTCAAAAGAGAACCCAAAGGAGAATTTTCTTTCGTCAAAATTTTTCAGAAAATCACGTTTTAAGGAAATCCCACATTGTGCGAAAATATCTTGTTTTTCCTAAAAAACACGTTGTAACTCGAAAAGCTTTCATGTTGCGTGTATGTCTAGTGTGTAGCCTCAAAAGAGAAGGCACAGGAGAGTTTTCTCTCGAAAGAATATGTAAGAATACCACATTATAAGGAAATACAATTTTGCAGATTAAAGACAAATACGAACGTATTTGAAACACTTTATGAGAAGAATTAACGCATCCTACAAAATTAGCTTTTATCTCCAAAACTACACGTTGTAACTCGCAAAGAATTGGTGTGACATGTATGGCTAAACGTGTAGCCTCAAAAGAGAACCCAAAGGAGAATTTTCTTTCGTCAAAATTTTTCCGAAAATCACGTTTTAAGGAAATCCCGCATTGTGCGAATTTATCTTGTTTTTCCTAAACAACACGTTGTAACTCGAAAAGCTTTCGTGTTTCGTGTATGTCTAAGTGTGTAGCCTCAAAAAAGAAGGCACAGGAGAGTTTTCTCACGAAAGAATATGTAAGAATACCACGTTAAAAGGAAATACAATTTTGCAGAGTAAAGACAAATACATAAGTATTGGAAATACTTTATGAGAAGAAATAACACATCGTACAAAATTAGCTTTTATCTCCAAAACTACACGTTGTAGCTCGAAAAGAATTGGTGTGGCGTGTACGTCTAAACGTGTAGCCTCAAAAGAGAACCCAAAGGAGAACTTTCTTTCGTCAATTTTTTTCCGAAAATCAGGTTTGAAGGAAATCCCGCATCGTGCGAAATTATCTTGTTTTTCCTAAACAACACATTGTAACTCGAAAAGCTTTCGTGTTGCGTGTATGTCTAACTGTGTAGCCTCAAAAGAGAAGGCACAGGAGAGTTTTCTCTCGAAAGAATATGTAAGAATACCACGTTATAATGAAATACAGTTATGCAGAGTAAAGACAAATACCTAGGTATTGGAAACACTTTCCGAGAAGAATTAAAGCATCGTACAAAATTAGCTTGTATCTCCTAAACTACACGTTGTAACTCGAAAAGAATTCGTGTGGCGTGTACGTCTAATCGCATAGCCTCAAAAGACAACCCAAAGGAGAATTTACTTTCGTCAAAATTTTTCAGAAAATCACGTTTTAATTAAATCCCGCATCGTGCGAAATTATCTTGATTTTCCTAAACAATACGTTGTATCTCGAAAAGCTTTCGTGTTGCGTGTATGTCTAAGTGTGTAGCCTCAAAAGAGAAGGCACAGGAGAGTTTTCTCACGAAAGAATATGTAAGAATACCACGTTATAATGAAATACAGTTTTGCAGAGTAAAGACAAATACGTAGGTATTGGAAACACTTTTGGAGAAGAAATAACGCATCGTACAAAATTAGCTTGTATCTCCTAAACTACACGTTGTAACTCGAAAAGAATTGGTGTGGCATGTACGTCTAATCGTGTAGCCTCAAAAGAGATCCCAAAGGAGAATTTTCTTTCGTCAATATTTTCAGAAAATCACGTTTTAAGGAAATCCCGCATCGTGCGAAATTATCTTGTTTTTCCTAAACAACACCTTGTTACTCGAAAAGCTTTCGTATTGCGTGTATGTCTAAGTGTGTAGCCTCAAAAGAGAAGGCACAGGAGAGTTTTCTCTCGAAAGAATATGTAATAATACCACGTTATAATGAAATACCGTTTTGCAGAGTAAAGACAAATACGTAGGTATTGGAAACACTTTTGGAGAAGAAATAACGCATCGTACAAAATTAGCTTGTATCTCCTAAACTACACGTTGTAACTCGAAAAGAATTGGTGTGGCGTGTACGTCTAAACCTGTAGCCTCAAAAGAGAACCCAAAGGAGAATTTACTTTCGTCAAAAGTTTTCAGAAAATAACGTTTTAAGCTAATCCCGCATCGTGCGAAATTATCTGGTTTTCCTAAACAACACGTTGTAACTCGAAAAGCTTTCGTGTTCCGTGTATGTCTAAGTGTGTAGCCTCAAAAGAGAAGGCACAGGAGAGTTTTCTCTCTAAAGGATATGTAAGAATATCACGTTATAAGGAAATACAGTTTTGCAGAGTAAATACAAATACAAAGGTATTGGAAACACTTTTCGAGAAGAAATAACGCATCGTACAAAATTAGCTTTTATCTCCAAAACTACACGTTGTAACTAAAAAAGAATTGGTGTGGCGTGTACGTCTAAACGTGTAGCCTTAAAAGAGAACCCAAAGGAGAATTTTCTTTCGTCAAAATTTTTCAGAAAATCACGTTTTAAGGAAATCCCGCATCATGCGAAATTATCTTGTTTTTCCTAAACAACACGTTGTAACTCGAAAAGCTTTCGTGTTGCGTGTATGTCTAAGTGTGTAGCCTCAAAAGAGAAGGCACAGGAGAGTTTTCCCTCCAAAGAATATGTTAGAATACCACGTTATAAGGAAATACAGATTCGCAGAGTAAAGACAAATACTTACGTATTGGAAACACTTTATGAGAAGAATTAACGCATCCTACAAAATTAGCTTTTAACTCCAAAACTACACGTTGTAACTCGAAAAGAATTGGTGTGGCGTGTACGTCTAAACGTGTAGCCTCAAAAGAGAACCCAAAGGAGAATTTTCTTTCGTCAAAATTTTTCAGAAAATCACGTTTTAAGGAAATCCCGCATCATGCGAAATTATCTTGTTTTTCCTAAACAACACGTTGTAACTCGAAAAGCTTTCGTGTTGCGTGTATGTCTAAGTGTGTAGCCTCAAAAGAGAAGGCACAGGAGAGTTTTCCCTCCAAAGAATATGTTAGAATACCACGTTATAAGGAAATACAGATTCGCAGAGTAAAGACAAATACTTATGTATTGGAAACACTTTAGGAGAAGAATTAACGCATCCTACAAAATTAGCTTTTATCTCCAAAACTACACGTTGTAACTCGGAAAGAATTGGTGTGGCGTGTACGTCTAAATGTGTAGACTCAAAAGAGAACCCAAAGGAGAATTTTCTTTCGTCAAAATTTTTCGAAAATCACGTTTTAAGGAAATCCCGCATCCTGCGAAATTATCTTGTTTTTCCTAAACAACACCTTGTTACTCGAAAAGCTTTCGTGTTGCGTGTATGTCTAAGTGTGTAGCCTCAAAAGAGAAGGCACAGGAGAGTTTTCTCTCGAAAGAATATGTAGGAATACCACGTTATAATGAAATACAGTTTTGCAGAGTAAAGACAAATACGTAGGTACTGGAAACACTTTTGGAGAAGAAATAACGCATCGTACAAAATTAGCTTGTATCTCCTAAACTACACGTTGTAACTCGAAAAGAATTGGTGTGGCGTGTACGTCTAAACCTGTAGCCTCAAAAGAGAACCCAAAGGAGAATTTACTTTCGTCAAAAGTTTTCAGAAAATCACGTTTTAAGCTAATCCCGCATCGTGCGAAATTATCTTGTTTTTCCTAAACAACACGTTGTAACTCGAAAAGCTTTCGTGTTGCGTGTATGTCTAAGTGTGTAGCATCAAAAGAGAAGGCACAGGAGAGTTTTCTCTCTAAAGGATATGTAAGAATATCACGTTATAAGGAAATACAGTTTTGCAGAGTAAATACAAATACATAGGTATTGGAAACACTTTTCGAGAAGAAATAACGCATCGTACAAAGTTAGCTTTTATCTCCAAAACTACACGTTGTAACTCAAAAAGAATTGGTGTGGCATGTACGTCTAAACGTGTAGCCTTAAAAGAGAACCCAAAGGAGAATTTTCTTTCGTCAAAATTTTTCAGAAAATCACGTTTTAAGGAAATCCCGCATCATGCGAAATTATCTTGTTTTTTCTAAACAACACGTTGTAACTCGAAAAGCTTTCGTGTTGCGTGTATGTCTAAGTGTGTAGCCTCAAAAGAGAAGGCACAGGAGAGTTTTCCCTCCAAAGAATATGTTAGAATACCACGTTATAAGGAAATACAGATTTGCAGAGTAAAGACAAATACTTACGTATTGGAAACACTTTATGAGAAGAATTAACGCATCCTACAAAATTAGCTTTTAACTCCAAAACTACACGTTGTAACTCGAAAAGAATAGGTGTGGCGTGTACGTCTAAACGTGTAGCCTCAAAAGAGAACCCAAAGGAGAATTTTCTTTTGTCAAAATTTTTCAGAAAATCACGTTTTAAAGAAATCCCGCATCATGCGAAATTATCTTGTTTTTCCTGAAAAACACGTTGTAACTGGAAAATTTTTCGTGTTGCGTGTATGTCTAAGTGTGTAGCCTCTAAAGAGAAGGCACAGGAGAGTTTTCTCTCGAAAGAATATGTTAGAATACCACGTTATAAGGAAATACAGATTTGCAGAGTAAAGACAAATACTTACGTATTGGAAACACTTTATGAGAAGAATTAACGCATCCTACAAAATTAGCTTTTATCTCCAAAACTACACGTTGTAACTCGGAAAGAATTGGTGTGGCGTGTACGTCTAAACGTGTAGACTCAAAAGAGAACCCAAAGGAGAATTTTCTTTCGTCAAAATTTTTCAGAAAATCACGTTTTAAGGAAATCCCGCATCCTGCGAAATTATCTTGTTTTTCCTAAACAACACGTTGTAACTCGAAAAGCTTTCGTGTTGCGTGTATGTCTAAGTGTGTAGCCTCAAAAGAGAAGGCACAGGAGAGTTTTCTCTCGAAAGAATATGTAAGAATACCACGTTATAAGGAAATACAGTTTTGCAGAGTAAAGACAAATACGTAGGTATTGGAAACACTTTTCGAGAAGAAATAATGCATCGTACAAAATTAGCTTGTATCTCCTAAACTACACGTTGTAACTCGAAACGAATTGGTATGGCGTGTACGTCTAAACGTGTAGCCTCAAAAGAGAACCCAAAGGAGAATTTTCTTTCCTCAAAATTTTTCCGAAAATCACGTTTTAAGGAAATCCCGCATTGTGCGAAATTATCTTGTTTTTCCTAAACAACACGTTGTAACTCGAAAAGCTTTTGTGTTGCGTGTATGTCTAAGTGTGTAGCCTCAAAAAAGAAGGCACAGGAGAGTTTTCTCTCCAAAGAATATGTAAGAAAACCACGTTATAAGGAAATACAGTTTTGCAGAGTAAAGACATATAAGTACGTTTTGGAAACACTTTACGAGAAGAAATAATGCATCGTACAATATTAGCTTGTATCTCCTAAACTACACGTGGTAACTCGAAAAGAATTGGTGTGGCGTGTACGTCTAAACCTGTAGCCTCAAAAGAGAACCCAAAGGAGAATTATCTTTCGTCAAAATTTTTCAGAAAATCACGTTTTAAGGAAATCCCGCATCGTGCGAAATTATCTTGTTTTTCCTAAACAACACGTTGTAACTCGAAAAGCTTTCGTCTTGCTTGTATGTCTAAGTGTGTAGCCTCAAAAGAGAAGGGACAGGAGAGTTTTCTATCAAAAGAATATGTAAGAATACCACGTTATAAGGAAATACATTTTTGCAGAGTAAAGACAAATAAGTACGTATTGGAAACACTTTAGCCGAAGAAGTAACGCATCGTACAAAATTAGCTTGTATCTCCAAAACTAATCGTTGTAACTCGAAAAGAATTGGTGTTGCGTGTATGTCTAAACGTGTAGCCTCAAAAGAGAACCGATAGCAGAATTTTCTTTAGTCAAAATTTTTCAGAAAATCACGTTTTAAGGAAATCCCGCATTGTGCGAAATTATCTTGTTTTTCCTAAACAACACGTTGTAACTCGAAAAGCTTTTGTGTTGCGTGTATGTCTAAGTGTGTAGCCTCAAAAAAGAAGGCACAGGAGACTTTGCTCTCGAAATAATATGTAAGAATACCACGTTATAAGGAAATACAGTTTTGCAGAGTAAACACATATATGTATGTTTTGGAAAGACTTTACAAGAAGAAATAATGCATCGTACAAAATTAGCTTGTATCTCCTAAACTACAAGTTGTAACTCGAAAGGAATTGGTGTGGCGTCTACGTCTAAACGTGTAACCTCAAAAGAGAACCCAAAGGAGAATTTTCTTTCGCCAAATTTTTCAGAAAATCATGTTTTATGGAAATCCCGCATCGTGCGAAATTATCTTGTTTTTCCTAAACAACACGGTGTAACTCGAAAAGCTTTCGTGTTGCGTGTATGTCTAAGTGTGTAGCCTCAAAAGAGAAGGCACAAGAGAGTTTTCTCACGAAAGAATATGTAAGAATACCACGTTATAAGTAAATACAGTTTTGCAGAGAAAAGACAAATACGTACATATTGGAAACACTTTACCAGAAGAAATAACGCATCGTACATCATTAGCTTGTATCTCCAAAACTACAGGTTGTAACTCGAAAAGAATTGGTGTGGCATGTACGTCTAAACGTGTAGCCTCAAAAGAGAACTGAAAGGAGAATTTTCTTTCGTCAAATTTTTCAGAAAATCACGTTTTAAGGAAATCCAGCATCATGCGAAATTATCTTGTTTTTCCTCAACAACATGTTGTAACTCGAAAAGCTTTCGTGTTACGTGTATGTCTAAGTGTGTAGCCTCAAAAGAGAAGGCACAGGAGAGTTTTCTCTCGAAAGAATATGTAAGAATACCACGTTATAAGGAAATACAGTTTTGCAGAGTAAAGACATATACGTACGTATTTGAAAAACTTTACGAGAAGAAATAATGCATCGTAAAAATTAGGTTGTATCTCCAAAACTACACGTTGTAACTCGAAAAGAATTGGTGTGGCGTGTACGTCTAAACATGTAGCCTCAAACGAGAACCAAAAGGAGAATTTTCTTTCGTCAAAATTTTTCAGAAAATAACGTTTAAAGGAAATCCCGCATCGTCCGAAATTATCTTGTTTTTCCTAAACAACACGTTGTAAATCGAAAAGCTTTTGTGTTGCGTGTATGTCAAAGTATGTAGCCTCAAAAGAGAAGGCACAGGAGAGTTTTCTCTCGAAAGAATATGTAAGAATACCACATTATAAGGAAATACAGTGTTGCAGAGTAAAATAAATAATTACGTATTGGAAACACTCTAAGAGAAGAAATAACACATCATAAAAAAATTAGCATGTATCTCCTAAACTACACGTTGTAACTCGAAAAGAATTGGTGTGGCGTGTACGTCTAAACATGTAGCCTCAAAAGAGAACCGAAAGGAGAATTTTATTTCGTCAAATTTTTTCAAAAATCACGTTTTAAGGAAATCCCGCATCATGCGAAATTCTCTTGTTTTTCCTAAACAACACGTTTTAACTCGAAAAGCTTTCGCGTTGCGTGTTTGTCTAAGTGTGTAGCCTCAAAGGAGAAGGCACAGGAGAGTTTTCTCTCGAAAGAATATGTAAGAATACCACGTTATAAGTAAATACAGTTTTGCAGAGTAGAGACAAATTAGTACTTATTGGAAACACTTTTGGAGAAGAAATAACGCATCGTACATAATTAGCTTGTATCTCCAGAACTACACGTTGTAACTCGAAAAGAATTGGTGTGGCGTGTACGTCTAAACGTGTAGCCTCAAAAGAGAACCGAAAGGAGAAATTTCTTTCGTCAAAATTTTTCAGAAAATCACGTTTTAAGTAAATCCCGCATCATGCGAAATTATCTTGTTTTTCCTAAACAACATGTTGTAACTCGAAAAGCTTTCGTGTTACGTGTATGTCTAAGTGTGTAGCCTCAAAAGAGAAGGCACAGGAGAGTTTTCTCTTGAAAGAATATGTAAGAATACCACGTTATAAGGAAATACAGTTTTGCAGAGTAAAGACATATACGTACGTATTTGAAAAACTTTACGAGAAGAAATAATGCATCGTAAAAATTAGGTTGTATCTCCAAAACTACACGTTGTAACTCGAAAAGAATTGGTGTGGCGTGTACGTCTAAACATGTAGCCTCAAAAGAGAACCAAAAGGAGAATTTTCTTTCGTCAAAATTTTTCAGAAAATAACGTTTAAAGGAAATCCCGCATCGTCAGAAATTATCTTGTTTTTCCTAAACAACACGTTGTAACTCGAAAAGCTTTTGTGTTGCGTGTATGTCAAAGTATGTAGCCTCAAAAGAGAAGGCACAGGAGAGTTTTCTCTCGAAAGAATATGTAAGAATACCACGTTATAAGGAAATACAGTGTTGCAGAGTAAAATAAATAATTACGTATTGGAAACACTCTACGAGAAGAAATAACACATCATAAAA
The DNA here is from genome assembly GCF_947179515.1 of Apodemus sylvaticus. Classification (NCBI taxonomy): domain Eukaryota; kingdom Metazoa; phylum Chordata; class Mammalia; order Rodentia; family Muridae; genus Apodemus; species Apodemus sylvaticus. The sequence goes on along the minus strand of NC_067491.1, from coordinate 64,026,382 downwards.
AAATTAGCTTGTATCTCCTAAACTACACGTTGTAACTCGAAAAGAATTGGTGTGGCGTGTACGTCTAAACGTGTAGCCTCAAAAGAGAACCGAAAGGAGAATTTTATTTCGTCAAATTTTTTCAAAAATCACGTTTTAAGGAAATCCCGCATCGTGCGAAATTCTCTTGTTTTTCCTAAACAACACGTTTTAACTCGAAAAGCTTTCGCGTTGCGTGTATGTCTAAGTGTGTAGCCTCAAAGGAGAAGGCACAGGAGAGTTTTCTCTCGAAAGAATATGTAAGAATACCACGTTATAAGTAAATACAGTTTTGCAGAGTAAAGACAAATTAGTACTTATTGGAAACACTTTTGGAGAAGAAATAACGCATCGTACATAATTAGCTTGTATCTCCAGAACTACACGTTGTAACTCGAAAAGAATTGGTGTGGCGTGTACGTCTAAACGTGTAGCCTCAAAAGAGAACCGAAAGGAGAAATTTCTTTCGTCAAAATTTTTCAGAAAATCACGTTTTAAGTAAATCCCGCATCATGCGAAATTATCTTGTTTTTCCTAAACAACACGTTGTAACTCGAAAAGCTTTCGTGTTACGTGTATGTCTAAGTGTGTAGCCTCAAAAAAGAAGGCACAGGAGAGTTTTCTCTCCAAAGAATATGTAAGAAAACCACGTTATAAGGAAATACAGTTTTGCAGAGTAAAGACATATAAGTACGTTTTGGAAACACTTTACGAGAAGAAATAACGCATCGTACAATATTAGCTTGTATCTCCTAAACTACACGTGGTAACTCGAAAAGAATTGGTGTGGCGTGTACGTCTAAACCTGTAGCCTCAAAAGAGAACCCAAAGGAGAATTTTCTTTCGTCAAAATTTTTCAGAAAATCACGGTTTAAGGAAATCCCGCATCGTGCGAAATTATCTTGTTTTTCCTAAACAACACGTTGTAACTCGAAAAGCTTTCGTCTTGCTTGTATGTCTAAGTGTGTAGCCTCAAAAGAGAAGGGACAGGAGAGTTTTCTATCAAAAGAATATGTAAGAATACCACGTTATAAGGAAATACATTTTTGCAGAGTAAAGACAAATACGTACGTATTGGAAACACTTTAGGAGAAGAAGTAACGCATCGTACAAAATTAGTTGTATCTCCAAAACTAATCGTTGTAACTCGAAAAGAATTGGTGTTGCGTGTATGTCTAAACGTGTAGCCTCAAAAGAGAACCGATAGCAGAATTTTCTTTAGTCAAAATTTTTCAGAAAATCACGTTTTAAGGAAATCCCGCATTGTGTGAAATTATCTTGTTTTTCCTAAACAACACGTTGTAACTCGAAAACTTTTGTGTTGCGTGTATGTCTAAGTGTGTAGCCTCAAAAAAGAAGGCACAGGAGACTTTGCTCTCGAAATAATATGTAAGAATACCACGTTATAAGGAAATACAGTTTTGCAGAGTAAACACATATATGTATGTTTTGGAAAGACTTTACAAGAAGAAATAATGCATCGTACAAAATTAGCTTGTATCTCCTAAACTACAAGTTGTAACTCGAAAGGAATTGGTGTGGCGTCTACGTCTAAACGTGTAACCTCAAAAGAGAACCCAAAGGAGAATTTTCTTTCGCCAAATTTTTCAGAAAATCATGTTTTATGGAAATCCCGCATCGTGCGAAATTATCTTGTTTTTCCTAAACAACACGGTGTAACTCGAAAAGCTTTCGTGTTGCGTGTATGTCTAAGTGTGTAGCCTCAAAAGAGAAGGCACAAGAGAGTTTTCTCACGAAAGAATATGTAAGAATACCACGTTATAAGTAAATACAGTTTTGCAGAGTAAAGACAAATACGTACATATTGGAAACACTTTACCAGAAGAAATAACGCATCGTACATCATTAGCTTGTATCTCCAAAACTACAGGTTGTAACTCGAAAAGAATTGGTGTGGCATGTACGTCTAAATGTGTAGCCTCAAAAGAGAACTGAAAGGAGAATTTTCTTTCGTCAAATTTTTCAGAAAATCACGTTTTAAGGAAATCCAGCATCATGCGAAATTATCTTGTTTTTCCTAAACAACATGTTGTAACTCGAAAAGCTTTCGTGTTACGTGTATGTCTAAGTGTGTAGCCTCAAAAGAGAAGGCACAGGAGAGTTTTCTCTCGAAAGAATATGTAAGAATACCACGTTATAAGGAAATACAGTTTTGCAGAGTAAAGACATATACGTACGTATTTGAAAAACTTTACGAGAAGAAATAATGCATCGTAAAAATTAGGTTGTATCTCCAAAACTACACGTTGTAACTCGAAAAGAATTGGTGTGGCGTGTACGTCTAAACATGTAGCCTCAAAAGAGAACCAAAAGGAGAATTTTCTTTCGTCAAAATTTTTCAGAAAATAACGTTTAAAGGAAATCCCGCATCGTCCGAAATTATCTTGTTTTTCCTAAACAACACGTTGTAACTCGAAAAGCTTTTGTGTTGCGTGTATGTCAAAGTATGTAGCCTCAAAAGAGAAGGCACAGGAGAGTTTTCTCTCGAAAGAATATGTAAGAATACCACGTTATAAGGAAATACAGTGTTGCAGAGTAAAATAAATAATTACGTATTGGAAACACTCTATGAGAAGAAATAACACATCATAAAAAAATTAGCTTGTATCTCCTAAACTACACGTTGTAACTCGAAAAGAATTGGTGTGGCGTGTACGTCTAAACGTGTAGCCTCAAAAGAGAACCGAAAGGAGAATTTTATTTCGTCAAATTTTTTCAAAAATCACGTTTTAAGGAAATCCCGCATCGTGCGAAATTCTCTTGTTTTTCCTAAACAACACGTTTTAACTCGAAAAGCTTTCGCGTTGCGTGTATGTCTAAGTGTGTAGCCTCAAAGGAGAAGGCACAGGAGAGTTTTCTCTCGAAAGAATATGTAAGAATACCACGTTATAAGTAAATACAGTTTTGCAGAGTAAAGACAAATTAGTACTTATTGGAAACACTTTTGGAGAAGAAATAACGCATCGTACATAATTAGCTTGTATCTCCAGAACTACACGTTGTAACTCGAAAAGAATTGGTGTGGCGTGTACGTCTAAACGTGTAGCCTCAAAAGAGAACCCAAAGGAGAATTTTCTTTCGTCAAAATTTTTCCGAAAATCACGTTTTAAGGAAATCCCGCATCGTGCGAAATTATCTTGTTTTTCCTAAACAACACGTTGTAACTCGAAAAGCTTTCGTGTTACGTGTATGTCTAAGTGTGTAGCCTCAAAAAAGAAGGCACAGGAGAGTTTTCTCTCAAAAGAATATGTAAGAAAACCACGTTATAAGGAAATACAGTTTTGCAGAGTAAAGACATATACGTACGTATTTGAAAAACTTTACGAGAAGAAATAATGCATCGTAAAAATTAGGTTGTATCTCCAAAACTACACGTTGTAACTGGAAAGAATTGGTGTGGCGTGTACGTCTAAACATGTAGCCTCAAAAGAGAACCAAAAGGAGAATTTTCTTTCGTCAAAATTTTTCAGAAAATAACGTTTAAAGGAAATCCCGCATCGTCCGAAATTATCTTGTTTTTCCTAAACAACACGTTGTAAATCGAAAAGCTTTTGTGTTGCGTGTATGTCAAAGTATGTAGCCTCAAAAGAGAAGGCACAGGAGAGTTTTCTCTCGAAAGAATATGTAAGAATACCACATTATAAGGAAATACAGTGTTGCAGAGTAAAATAAATAATTACGTATTGGAAACACTCTAAGAGAAGAAATAACACATCATAAAAAAATTAGCATGTATCTCCTAAACTACACGTTGTAACTCGAAAAGAATTGGTGTGGCGTGTACGTCTAAACATGTAGCCTCAAAAGAGAACCGAAAGGAGAATTTTATTTCGTCAAATTTTTTCAAAAATCACGTTTTAAGGAAATCCCGCATCATGCTAAATTCTCTTGTTTTTCCTAAACAACACGTTTTAACTCGAAAAGCTTTCGCGTTGCGTGTATGTCTAAGTGTGTAGCCTCAAAGGAGAAGGCACAGGAGAGTTTTCTCTCGAAAGAATATGTAAGAATACCACGTTATAAGTAAATACAGTTTTGCAGAGTAGAGACAAATTAGTACTTATTGGAAACACTTTTGGAGAAGAAATAACGCATCGTACATAATTAGCTTGTATCTCCAGAACTACACGTTGTAACTCGAAAAGAATTGGTGTGGCGTGTACGTCTAAACGTGTAGCCTCAAAAGAGAACCGAAAGGAGAAATTTCTTTCGTCAAAATTTTTCAGAAAATCACGTTTTAAGTAAATCCCGCATCATGCGAAATTATCTTGTTTTTCCTAAACAACATGTTGTAACTCGAAAAGCTTTCGTGTTACGTGTATGTCTAAGTGTGTAGCCTCAAAAGAGAAGGCACAGGAGAGTTTTCTCTTGAAAGAATATGTAAGAATACCACGTTATAAGGAAATACAGTTTTGCAGAGTAAAGACATATACGTACGTATTTGAAAAACTTTACGAGAAGAAATAATGCATCGTAAAAATTAGGTTGTATCTCCAAAACTACACGTTGTAACTCGAAAAGAATTGGTGTGGCGTGTACGTCTAAACATGTAGCCTCAAAAGAGAACCAAAAGGAGAATTTTCTTTCGTCAAAATTTTTCAGAAAATAACGTTTAAAGGAAATCCCGCATCGTCAGAAATTATCTTGTTTTTCCTAAACAACACGTTGTAACTCGAAAAGCTTTTGTGTTGCGTGTATGTCAAAGTATGTAGCCTCAAAAGAGAAGGCACAGGAGAGTTTTCTCTCGAAAGAATATGTAAGAATACCACGTTATAAGGAAATACAGTGTTGCAGAGTAAAATAAATAATTACGTATTGGAAACACTCTACGAGAAGAAATAACACATCATAAAAAAATTAGCTTCTATCTCCTAAACTACACGTTGTAACTCGAAAAGAATTGGTGTGGCGTGTACGTCTAAACGTGTAGCCTCAAAAGAGAACCGAAAGGAGAATTTTATTTCGTCAAATTTTTTCAAAAATCACGTTTTAAGGAAATCCTGCATCGTGCGAAATTCTCTTGTTTTTCCTAAACAACACGTTTTAACTCGAAAAGCTTTCGCGTTGCGTGTATGTCTAAGTGTGTAGCCTCAAAGGAGAAGGCACAGGAGAGTTTTCTCTCGAAAGAATATGTAAGAATACCACGTTATAAGTAAATACAGTTTTGCAGAGTAAAGACAAATTAGTACTTATTGGAAACACTTTTGGAGAAGAAATAACGCATCGTACATAATTAGCTTGTATCTCCAGAACTACACGTTGTAACTCGAAAAGAATTGGTGTGGCGTGTACGTCTAAACGTGTAGCCTCAAAAGAGAACCGAAAGGAGAAATTTCTTTCGTCAAAATTTTTCAGAAAATCACGTTTTAAGTAAATCCCGCATCATGCGAAATTATCTTGTTTTTCCTAAACAACACGTTGTAACTCGAAAAGCTTTCGTGTTACGTGTATGTCTAAGTGTGTAGCCTCAAAAAAGAAGGCACAGGAGAGTTTTCTCTCCAAAGAATATGTAAGAAAACCACGTTATAAGGAAATACAGTTTTGCAGAGTAAAGACATATAAGTACGTTTTGGAAACACTTTACGAGAAGAAATAACGCATCGTACAATATTAGCTTGTATCTCCTAAACTACACGTGGTAACTCGAAAAGAATTGGTGTGGCGTGTACGTCTAAACCTGTAGCCTCAAAAGAGAACCCAAAGGAGAATTTTCTTTCGTCAAAATTTTTCAGAAAATCACGGTTTAAGGAAATCCCGCATCGTGCGAAATTATCTTGTTTTTCCTAAACAACACGTTGTAACTCGAAAAGCTTTCGTCTTGCTTGTATGTCTAAGTGTGTAGCCTCAAAAGAGAAGGGACAGGAGAGTTTTCTATCAAAAGAATATGTAAGAATACCACGTTATAAGGAAATACATTTTTGCAGAGTAAAGACAAATACGTACGTATTGGAAACACTTTAGGAGAAGAAGTAACGCATCGTACAAAATTAGTTGTATCTCCAAAACTAATCGTTGTAACTCGAAAAGAATTGGTGTTGCGTGTATGTCTAAACGTGTAGCCTCAAAAGAGAACCGATAGCAGAATTTTCTTTAGTCAAAATTTTTCAGAAAATCACGTTTTAAGGAAATCCCGCATTGTGTGAAATTATCTTGTTTTTCCTAAACAACACGTTGTAACTCGAAAACTTTTGTGTTGCGTGTATGTCTAAGTGTGTAGCCTCAAAAAAGAAGGCACAGGAGACTTTGCTCTCGAAATAATATGTAAGAATACCACGTTATAAGGAAATACAGTTTTGCAGAGTAAACACATATATGTATGTTTTGGAAAGACTTTACAAGAAGAAATAATGCATCGTACAAAATTAGCTTGTATCTCCTAAACTACAAGTTGTAACTCGAAAGGAATTGGTGTGGCGTCTACGTCTAAACGTGTAACCTCAAAAGAGAACCCAAAGGAGAATTTTCTTTCGCCAAATTTTTCAGAAAATCATGTTTTATGGAAATCCCGCATCGTGCGAAATTATCTTGTTTTTCCTAAACAACACGGTGTAACTCGAAAAGCTTTCGTGTTGCGTGTATGTCTAAGTGTGTAGCCTCAAAAGAGAAGGCACAAGAGAGTTTTCTCACGAAAGAATATGTAAGAATACCACGTTATAAGTAAATACAGTTTTGCAGAGTAAAGACAAATACGTACATATTGGAAACACTTTACCAGAAGAAATAACGCATCGTACATCATTAGCTTGTATCTCCAAAACTACAGGTTGTAACTCGAAAAGAATTGGTGTGGCATGTACGTCTAAACGTGTAGCCTCAAAAGAGAACTGAAAGGAGAATTTTCTTTCGTCAAATTTTTCAGAAAATCACGTTTTAAGGAAATCCAGCATCATGCGAAATTATCTTGTTTTTCCTAAACAACATGTTGTAACTCGAAAAGCTTTCGTGTTACGTGTATGTCTAAGTGTGTAGCCTCAAAAGAGAAGGCACAGGAGAGTTTTCTCTCGAAAGAATATGTAAGAATACCACGTTATAAGGAAATACAGTTTTGCAGAGTAAAGACATATACGTACGTATTTGAAAAACTTTACGAGAAGAAATAATGCATCGTAAAAATTAGGTTGTATCTCCAAAACTACACATTGTAACTCGAAAAGAATTGGTGTGGCGTGTACGTCTAAACATGTAGCCTCAAAAGAGAACCAAAAGGAGAATTTTCTTTCGTCAAAATTTTTCAGAAAATAACGTTTAAAGGAAATCCCGCATCGTCCGAAATTATCTTGTTTTTCCTAAACAACACGTTGTAACTCGAAAAGCTTTTGTGTTGCGTGTATGTCAAAGTATGTAGCCTCAAAAGAGAAGGCACAGGAGAGTTTTCTCTCGAAAGAATATGTAAGAATACCACGTTATAAGGAAATACAGTGTTGCAGAGTAAAATAAATAATTACGTATTGGAAACACTCTATGAGAAGAAATAACACATCATAAAAAAATTAGCTTGTATCTCCTAAACTACACGTTGTAACTCGAAAAGAATTGGTGTGGCGTGTACGTCTAAACGTGTAGCCTCAAAAGAGAACCGAAAGGAGAATTTTATTTCGTCAAATTTTTTCAAAAATCACGTTTTAAGGAAATCCCGCATCATGCGAAATTCTCTTGTTTTTCCTAAACAACACGTTTTAACTCGAAAAGCTTTCGCGTTGCGTGTATGTCTAAGTGTGTAGCCTCAAAGGAGAAGGCACAGGAGAGTTTTCTCTCGAAAGAATATGTAAGAATACCACGTTATAAGTAAATACAGTTTTGCAGAGTAAAGACAAATTAGTACTTATTGGAAACACTTTTGGAGAAGAAATAACGCATCGTACATAATTAGCTTGTATCTCCAGAACTACACGTTGTAACTCGAAAAGAATTGGTGTGGCGTGTACGTCTAAACGTGTAGCCTCAAAAGAGAACCGAAAGGAGAATTTTCTTTCGTCAAAATTTTTCCGAAAATCACGTTTTAAGGAAATCCCGCATCGTGCGAAATTATCTTGTTTTTCCTAAACAACACGTTGTAACTCGAAAAGCTTTCGTGTTACGTGTATGTCTAAGTGTGTAGCCTCAAAAAAGAAGGCACAGGAGAGTTTTCTCTCCAAAGAATATGTAAGAAAACCACGTTATAAGGAAATACAGTTTTGCAGAGTAAAGACATATAAGTACGTTTTGGAAACACTTTACGAGAAGAAATAACGCATCGTACAATATTAGCTTGTATCTCCTAAACTACACGTGGTAACTCGAAAAGAATTGGTGTGGCGTGTACGTCTAAACATGTAGCCTCAAAAGAGAACCCAAAGGAGAATTTTCTTTCGTCAAAATTTTTCAGAAAATCACGTTTTAAGGAAATCCCGCATCGTGCGAAATTATCTTGTTTTTCCTAAACAACACGTTGTAACTCGAAAAGCTTTCGTCTTGCTTGTATGTCTAAGTGTGTAGCCTCAAAAGAGAAGGGACAGGAGAGTTTTCTATCAAAAGAATATGTAAGAATACCACGTTATAAGGAAATACATTTTTGCAGAGTAAAGACAAATACGTACGTATTGGAAACACTTTAGGAGAAGAAGTAACGCATCGTACAAAATTAGCTTGTATCTCCAAAACTAATCGTTGTAACTCGAAAAGAATTGGTGTTGCGTGTATGTCTAAACGTGTAGCCTCAAAAGAGAACCGATAGCAGAATTTTCTTTAGTCAAAATTTTTCAGAAAATCACGTTTTAAGGAAATCCCGCATTGTGTGAAATTATCTTGTTTTTCCTAAACAACACGTTGTAACTCGAAAAGCTTTTGTGTTGCGTGTATGTCTAAGTGTGTAGCCTCAAAAAAGAAGGCACAGGAGACTTTGCTCTCGAAATAATATGTAAGAATACCACGTTATAAGGAAATACAGTTTTGCAGAGTAAACACATATATGTATGTTTTGGAAAGACTTTACAAGAAGAAATAATGCATCGTACAAAATTAGCTTGTATCTCCTAAACTACAAGTTGTAACTCGAAAGGAATTGGTGTGGCGTCTACGTCTAAACGTGTAACCTCAAAAGAGAACCCAAAGGAGAATTTTCTTTCGCCAAATTTTTCAGAAAATCATGTTTTATGGAAATCCCGCATCGTGCGAAATTATCTTGTTTTTCCTAAACAACACGGTGTAACTCGAAAAGCTTTCGTGTTGCGTGTATGTCTAAGTGTGTAGCCTCAAAAGAGAAGGCACAAGAGAGTTTTCTCACGAAAGAATATGTAAGAATACCACGTTATAAGTAAATACAGTTTTGCAGAGTAAAGACAAATACGTACATATTGGAAACACTTTACCAGAAGAAATAACGCATCGTACATCATTAGCTTGTATCTCCAAAACTACAGGTTGTAACTCGAAAAGAATTGGTGTGGCATGTACGTCTAAACGTGTAGGCTCAAAAGAGAACTGAAAGGAAATTTTCTTTCGTCAAATTTTTCAGAAAATCACGTTTTAAGGAAATCCAGCATCATGCGAAATTATCTTGTTTTTCCTAAACAACATGTTGTAACTCGAAAAGCTTTCGTGTTACGTGTATGTCTAAGTGTGTAGCCTCAAAAGAGAAGGCACAGGAGAGTTTTCTCTCGAAAGAATATGTAAGAATACCACGTTATAAGGAAATACAGTTTTGCAGAGTAAAGACATATACGTACGTATTTGAAAAACTTTACGAGAAGAAATAATGCATCGTAAAAATTAGGTTGTATCTCCAAAACTACACGTTGTAACTCGAAAAGAATTGGTGTGGCGTGTACGTCTAAACATGTAGCCTCAAAAGAGAACCAAAAGGAGAATTTTCTTTCGTCAAAATTTTTCAGAAAATAACGTTTAAAGGAAATCCCGCATCGTCCGAAATTATCTTGTTTTTCCTAAACAACACGTTGTAACTCGAAAAGCTTTTGTGTTGCGTGTATGTCAAAGTATGTAGCCTAAAAAGAGAAGGCACAGGAGAGTTTTCTCTCGAAAGAATATGTAAGAATACCACGTTATAAGGAAATACAGTGTTGCAGAGTAAAATAAATAATTACGTATTGGAAACACTCTACGAGAAGAAATAACACATCATAAAAAAATTAGCTTGTATCTCCTAAACTACACGTTGTAACTCGAAAAGAATTGGTGTGGCATGTACATCTAAACGTGTAGCCTCAAAAGAGAACCGAAAGGAGAATTTTATTTCGTCAAATTTTTTCAAAAATCACGTTTTAAGGAAATCCCGCATCGTGCGAAATTCTCTTGGTTTTCCTAAACAACACGTTTTAACTCGAAAAGCTTTCGCGTTGCGTGTATGTCTAAGTGTGTAGCCTCAAAGGAGAAGGCACAGGAGAGTTTTCTCTCGAAAGAATATGTAAGAATACCACGTTATAAGTAAATACAGTTTTGCAGAGTAAAGACAAATTAGTACTTATTGGAAACACTTTTGGAGAAGAAATAACGCATCGTACATAATTAGCTTGTATCTCCAGAACTACACGTTGTAACTCGAAAAGAATTGGTGTGGCATGTACGTCTAAACGTGTAGCCTCAAAAGAGAACCGAAAAGAGAAATTTCTTTCGTCAAAATTTTTCAGAAAATCACGTTTTAAGTAAATCCCGCATCATGCGAAATTATCTTGTTTTTCCTAAACAACACGTTGTAACTCGAAAAGCTTTCGTGTTACGTGTATGTCTAAGTGTGTAGCCTCAAAAAAGAAGGCACAGGAGAGTTTTCTCTCCAAAGAATATGTAAGAAAACCACGTTATAAGGAAATACAGTTTTGCAGAGTAAAGACATATAAGTACGTTTTGGAAACACTTTACGAGAAGAAATAACGCATTGTACAATATTAGCTTGTATCTTCTAAACTACACGTGGTAACTCGAAAAGAATTGGTGTGGCGTGTACGTCTAAACCTGTAGCCTCAAAAGAGAACCCAAAGGAGAATTTTCTTTCGTCAAAATTTTTCAGAAAATCACGTTTTAAGGAAATCCCGCATCGTGCGAAATTATCTTGTTTTTCCTAAACAACACGTTGTAACTCGAAAAGCTTTCGTCTTGCTTGTATGTCTAAGTGTGTAGCCTCAAAAGAGAAGGGACAGGAGAGTTTTCTATCAAAAGAATATGTAAGAATACCACGTTATAAGGAAATACATTTTTGCAGAGTAAAGACAAATACGTACGTATTGGAAACACTTTAGGAGAAGAAGTAACGCATCGTACAAAATTAGCTTGTATCTCCAAAACTAATCGTTGTAACTCGAAAAGAATTGGTGTTGCGTGTATGTCTAAACGTGTAGCCTCAAAAGAGAACCGATAGCAGAATTTTCTTTAGTCAAAATTTTTCAGAAAATCACGTTTTAAGGAAATCCCGCATTGTGCGAAATTATCTTGTTTTTCCTAAACAACACGTTGTAACTCGAAAAGCTTTTGTGTTGCGTGTATGTCTAAATGTGTAGCCTCAAAAAAGAAGGCACAGGAGACTTTGCTCTCGAAATAATATGTAAGAATACCACGTTATAAGGAAATACAGTTTTGCAGAGTAAACACATATATGTATGTTTTGGAAAGACTTTACAAGAAGAAATAATGCATCGTACAAAATTAGCTTGTATCTCCTAAACTACAAGTTGTAACTCGAAAGGAATTGGTGTGGCGTCTACGTCTAAACGTGTAACCTCAAAAGAGAACCCAAAGGAGAATTTTCTTTCGCCAAATTTTTCAGAAAATCATGTTTTATGGAAATCCCGCATCGTGCGAAATTATCTTGTTTTTCCTAAACAACACTGTGTAACTCGAAAAGCTTTCGTGTTGCGTGTATGTCTAAGTGTGTAGCCTCAAAAGAGAAGGCACAAGAGAGTTTTCTCACGAAAGAATATGTAAGAATACCACGTTATAAGTAAATACAGTTTTGCAGAGTAAAGACAAATACGTACATATTGGAAACACTTTACCAGAAGAAATAACGCATCGTACATCATTAGCTTGTATCTCCAAAACTACAGGTTGTAACTCGAAAAGAATTGGTGTGGCATGTACGTCTAAACGTGTAGCCTCAAAAGAGAACTGAAAGGAGAATTTTCTATCGTCAAATTTTTCAGAAAATCACGTTTTAAGGAAATCCAGCATCATGCGAAATTATCTTGTTTTTCCTAAACAACATGTTGTAACTCGAAAAGCTTTCGTGTTACGTGTATGTCTAAGTGTGTAGCCTCAAAAGAGAAGGCACAGGAGAGTTTTCTCTCGAAAGAATATGTAAGAATACCACGTTATAAGGAAATACAGTTTTGCAGAGTAAAGACATATACGTACGTATTTGAAAACCTTACGAGAAGAAATAATGCATCGTAAAAATTAGGTTGTATCTCCAAAACTACACGTTGTAACTCGAAAAGAATTGGTGTGGCGTGTACGTCTAAACATGTAGCCTCAAAAGAGAACCAAAAGGAGAATTTTCTTTCGTCAAAATTTTTCAGAAAATAACGTTTAAAGGAAATCCCGCATCGTCCGAAATTATCTTGTTTTTCCTAAACAACACGTTGTAACTCGAAAAGCTTTTGTGTTGCGTGTATGTCAAAGTATGTAGCCTCAAAAGAGAAGGCACAGGAGAGTTTTCTCTCGAAAGAATATGTAAGAATATCACGTTATAAGGAAATACAGTGTTGCAGAGTAAAATAAATAATTACGTATTGGAAACACTCTACGAGAAGAAATAACACATCATAAAAAAATTAGCTTGTATCTCCTAAACTACACGTTGTAACTCGAAAAGAATTGGTGTGGCGTGTACGTCTAAACGTGTAGCCTCAAAAGAGAACCGAAAGGAGAATTTTATTTCGTCAAATTTTTTCAAAAATCACGTTTTAAGGAAATCCCGCATCGTGCGAAATTATCTTGTTTTTCCTAAACAACACGTTGTAACTCTAAAAGCTTTTGTGTTGCGTGTATGTCTAAGTGTGTAGCCTCAAAAGCAAAGGCACAGGAGACGTTTCTCTCAAAAGAATATGTAATAATACCACGTTATAAGGAAATACAGTTTTGCAGAGTAAAGGCAAATACATACATATTGGAAACACTTTAAGAGAAGAAATAACGCATCGTACAAAATTAGCTTGTATCTCCTAAACTACACGTTGTAACTCGAAAAGATTTTGTGTTGCGTGTATGTCTAAGTGTGTAGCCTCAAAAAAGAAGGCACAGGAGAGTTTTCTCTCGAAAGAATATGTTAGAACACCACGTTATTAGGAAATACAATTTTGCAGAGTAAAGACATATACGTACGTTTTGGAAACACTTTATGAGAAGAAATAACGCATCGTACAATATTAGCTTGTATCTCCTAAACTACACGTTGTAACTCGAAAAGAATTGGTGTGGCGTGTACGTCTTAAAGTGTAGCCTCAAAAGAGAACCGAAAGAAGAATTTTCTTTGGTCAAAATTTTTCAGAAAATCACGTTTTAAGGAAATCCTGCATCAAGCGAAATTATCTTGTTTTTCCTAAATAACACGTTGTAACTCGAAAAGCTTTCGTGTTACGTGTATGTCTAAGTGTGTAGCCTCAAAAGAGAAGGCACAGGAGAGTTTTCTCTCGAAAGAATATGTAAGAATACCACGTTATAAGGAAATACAGTTTTGCAGTGTAAAGACATATACGTAGTTATTTGAAAAACTTTAGGAGAAGAAATGATGCATCGTAAAAATTAGCTTGTATCTCCAAAACTACGCGTTGTAACTCGAAAAGAATTGGTGTGGCGTGTACGTCTAAACCTGTAGCCTCAAAAGAGAACCAAAAGGACAATTTTCTTTCGTCAAAATTTTTCAGAAAATCACGTTTTAAGGAAATCCCGCATCGTCCGAAATTATCTTGTTTTTCCTAAACAACTCGTTGTAACTCAAAAAGCTTTCGTGTTGCGTGTATGTCTAAGTGTGTAGTCTCAAAAGCGAAGGCAAAGGAGAGGTTTCTCTCGAAAGAATATGTAATAATACCACGTAATAAGGAAATACAGTTTTGCAGAGTAAAGGCAAATACGTACATATTGGAAACACTTTAATAGAAGAAATAACGCATCGTACAAAATTAGCTTGTATCTCCTAAACTACACGTTGTAACTCGAAAAGCTTTTGTGTTGCGTGTATGTCTAAGTGTGTAGCCTCAAAAAAGAAGGCACAGGAGAGTTTTCTCTCGAAAGAATATGTTAGAATACCACGTTATTAGGAAATACAATTTTGCAGAGTAAAGACATATACGTCCGTTTTGGAAACACTTTACGAGAAGAAATAACGCATCGTAAATATTAGTTTGTATCTCCTAAACTACACGTTGTAACTCGAAAAGAATTGGTGTGGGGTGTACGTCTTAACGTATAGCCTCAAAAGAGAACCCAAAGAAGAATTTTCTTTCGTCAACATTTTTCAGAAAATCACGTTTTAAGGAAATCCCGCATCATGCGAAATTATCTTATTTTTCCTAAACAACACGTTGTAACTCGAAAAGCTTTCGTGTTACGTGTATTTCTAAAAGTGTAGCCTCAAAAGAGAAGGCACAGGAGAGTTTTCTCTCGAAAGAATATGTAAGAATATCACGTTATAAGGAAATACAGTTTTGCAGAGTAAAGACATATACGTACGTATTTGAAAAACTTTACGAGAAGAAATAATGCATCGTAAAAATTAGCTTGTATCTCCAAAACTACACGTTGTAACTCGAAAAGAATTGGTGTGGCGTGTACGTCGAAACCTGTAGCCTCAAAAGAGAACCCAAAGGAGAATTTTCTTTCGTCAAGATTTTTCAGAAAATGACATTTTAAGGAAATCATGCATCGTGCGAAATTATCTTGTTTTTCCAAAACAACATGTTGTAACTCGAAAAGCTTTTGTGTTGCGTGTATGTCTAAGTGTGTAGCCTCAAAAGAGAAGGCACAGGAGAGTTTTCTCTCGAAAGTATATGTAAGAATACCACGTTATTAGGAAATACAATTTTGCAGACTAAGACATATACATACGTTTTGGAAACACTTTAGGAGAAGAAATAATGCATCGTACAAAATTCGCTTGTATCTCCTAAACTACACGTTGTAACTCGAAAATAATTTGTGTGGCGTGTACGTCTAAACGTGTAGCCTCAAAAGAGAACCGAAAGGAGAATTTTCTTTCGTCAAAATTTTCCAGAAAATCACGTTTTAAGGAAATACCGCCTAGTGCGAAATTATCTTGTTTTTCCTAAACAACACGTTGTAACTCGAAAAGCTTTTGTGTTTCGTGTATGTCTAAGTGTGTATCCTCAAAAAAGAAGGCACACGAGAGTTTTCTCTCGAAATAATATGTAAGAATACCACGTTATAAGGAAATACAGTTTTGCAGAGTAAAGACATATACGTACGTTTTGGAAACACTTTACGAGAAGAAATAATGCATCGTACAAAATTAGCTTGTATCTCCAAAACTAAACGTTGTAACTTGAAAAGAATTGGTGTGGCGTGTACGTCTAAACGTGTAGCCTCAAAAGAGAACCCAAAGGAGAATTTTTTTTCGTCAAAAGTTTTCAGAAAATCACATTTAAGGAAATCCTGCATCGTGCGAAATAATCTTGTTTTTCCTAAACAACACATTGTAACTCGAAAAGCTTTCATGTTGCGTGTATGTCTAAGTGTGTAGCCTCAAAAGAGAAGACACAGGAGAATTTTCTCTCGAAAGAATATGTAAGAATACCACGTTATAAGGAAATGCAGTTTTGCAGAGTAAAGACACTTACTTACGTATTGGAAACACTTTAGGAGAAGAAATAACTCATCGTACAAAATTAGCTTGTATCTCCAAAACTACACGTTGTAACTCGAAAAGAATTGATGTGGCGTGTACGTCTTAATGTGTAGCCTCAAAAGAGAACCCAAAGAAGAATTTTCATTCGTCAAATTTTTTTCAGAAAATCACGTTTTAAGGAAATCCCGCATCATGCGAAATTATCTTGTTTTTCCTAAACGACACTTTGTAACTCGAAAAACCTTTGTGTTGCGTGTATGTCTAAGTGTGTAGCCTCAAAAAAGAAGGCACAGGAGAGTTTTCTCTCGAAAGAATATGCAAGAATACCACATTATAAGGAAATACAGTTTTGCAGATTAAAGACATATATATACGTTTGGGAAACACTTTACGAGAAGAAATAACGCATCGTACAAAATTAGCTTGTATCTCCTAAACTACACGGTGTAACTCGAATAAAATTGGTGTGTCATGTACGTCTAAACCTGTAGCCTCAAAAGAGAACCCAAACGAGAATTTTCTTTCCTCAAAAATTTTCAGAAAATCACGTTTTAAGGAAATCCCTCATCGAGAGAAATTATCTTGTTTTTCCTAAACAACACGTTGTAACTCGAAATCTTTCGTGTTGCGTGTATGTCTAAGTGTGTAGCCTCAAAAGAGAAGACACAGGAGAGTTTTCACTCCAAAGAATATGTAAGAAAACCACGTTATAAGGAAATGCAGTTTTGCAGAGTAAAGACACATACGTACGTATTGGAAACACTTTAGGAGAAGAAATAACGCATCGTACAAAATTAGCTTGTATCTCCAAAACTACACGTTGTAACTCGAAAAGAATTGATGTGGCGTGTACGTCTTAACGTGTAGCCTCAAAAGAGAACCCAAAGGAGAATTTTCTTTCATCAAAAGTTTTCAGAAAATCACGTTTTAAGGAAATCCTGCATCGTGCGAAATTATCTTGTTTTTCCTAAACAACACGTTGTAACTTGAAAAGCTTTCATGTTGCGTGTATGTCTAAGTGTGTAGCCTCAAAAGAGAAGGCACAGGAGAGTATTCTCTCGAAAGAATATGTAAGAATACCACGTTAAAAAGAAATACAGTTTTGCAGAGTAAAGACAAATACGTACGTTTTGGAAACACTTTACGAGAAGAAATAACACATCGTACAAAATTAGCTTGTATCTCCTAAACTACACGTTGTAACTCGAAAAGAATTTGTGTGGCTTGTACGTCTAAACGTGTAGCCTCAAAAGAGAACCGAAAGGAGAATTTTCTTTCGTCAAAATTTTCCAGAAAATCACGTTTTAAGGAAATACCGCCTAGTGCGAAATTATCTTGTTTTTCCTAAAAACACGTTGTAACTCGAAAAGCTTTTGTGTTGCGTGTATGTGTAAGTGTGTATCCTCAAAAAAGAATGCACACGAGAGTTTTCTCTCGAAAGAATATGTAAGAATACCACGTTATAAGGAAATATGTTGCTGCCGAGTAAAGACAAATACATATGTATTGGAAACATATTATGAGAAGAAATAACGCATGGAACAAAATTAGCTTGTATCTCCTAAACAACACGTGGTAACTCAAAAAGATTTGGTGTGGCGTGTACGTCTAAATGTGCAGCCTCAAAAGAGAACCTACAGTAGAATTTTCTTACGTCAAAATTTGTCAGAAAACCACGTTTTAAGAAAATCCCGCATCGTGCGAAATTATCTTGTTTTTCCTAATCAACACGTTTTAACTCGAAAAGCTTTGGTGTTGCGTGTATGTCTAAGCGTGTAGCCTCCAAAGAGAACGCACAGGAGAGTTTTCTCTCGAAAGAATATGTAAGAATTCCACGTTATAAGGAAATACAGTGTGGCAGAGTAAAGACAAATACGTACGTATTGGAAGCACTTTATGAGAGAAATAACGCATCTTGCAAAATTAGCTTGTATGTCCTAAACAACACTTTGTACCTCGAAAAGATTTGGTGTGGCGTGTACGTCTAATGTGTAGCCTCAAAAGAGAACCCACAGGAGAGTTTTCTTTCATCAAAATTTGTCAGAAAACCACGTTTTAAGGAATTCCCGCATCGTGCGAAATTATCTTGTTTTTCCTAAACAACACGCTGTAACTAGAAAAGCTTTGGTGTTGCGTGTATGTCTAAGTGTGTAGCCTCAAAAGAGAATGCACAGGAGAGTTTTCTCTCGAAAGAATATGTATGAATACCACGTTATAAGGAAATATATTGCTGCAGAGTAAAGACAAATATGCACGTATTGGAAACACATTATGAGAAGAAATAATGCATGGTACAAAATTAGCTTGTATCTCCGAAACAACACGTGGTAACTCAAAAAGATTTGGTGTGGCGTGTACGTCTAAACGTGTAGGCTCAAAAGAAAACCCACAAGAGAATTTTCTTGCGTCAAAATCTGTCAGAAAACCACGTTTTAAGAAAATCCCGCATTGTGCGAAATTATCTTGTTTTTCCTAATCAACACGTTGTAACTCGAAAAGCTTTGGCGTTGCGTGTAGGTTTAAGCATGTAGCCTCCAAAGAGAACGCACAGGATAGTTTTCTCTCGAAAGAATATGTAAGAGTACCACGTTATAAGGAAATACATTGTTGCAGAGTGTAGACAAATATGTAATTATTGCAAACACTTTAGGAGAAGAAATAACACATCATGCAAAATTAACTTGTATCTCCTAAACAACACATTGTAAAACGAAAAGATTTGGTGTGGCGTGTACATCTAAACGTATAGCCTCAAAAGAGAACCCACAGGAGAGTTTTTTTTTCGTCAAAATTTTCAGAAAACAACGTTTTAAGGAAATACCGCATCGTGCAAAATTATCTTGTTTTTCCTAAACAACATGTTGTAACTCGAAAAGCTTTGGTGTTGCATGTAAGTCTAAGTGTGTAGCCTCAAAAGAGAACGCACAGGAGAGTTTTCTCCCGAAAGAATATGTAGGAATTCCACGTTATAAGGAAATACAGTGTTGCAGAGTAAAGACAAATACATACTTATTGGAAACACTTAAACTTTACGAGAAGAAATAACACATAGTACAAAATTATCTTGTATATCCTAAACAACACGTTATTACTCGAAAGGATTTGGTGTGGCGTGTACGTCTAAACGTGGAGCCTCAAAAGAGAACACATAGGAGAGTTTTCTTTCGTCAAAATTTGTCAGAAAACCACGTTTTAAGGAAATCCCGCATCATGCGAAATTATCTTGTTTTTCCTAAACAACACGTTGTAACTAGAAAAGCTGTGGTGTTGCGTGTATGTCTAAGCATGTAGCCTCAAAAGAGAATGCACAGGAGAGTTTTCTCTCTAAAGAATATGTAAGAATACCACGTTATAAGGAAATATATTGCTGCAGAGTAAAGACAAATACGTACGTATTGGAAACACATTATCAGAAGAAATAACGCATGGTACAAAATTAGCTTGTATCTCCGAAACAACATGTGGTAACTCAAAAAGATTTGGTGTGGCGTTTACGTCTAAACGTGTAGCCTCAAAAGAGAACCCACAGGAGAATTTTCTTAAGTCAAAATTTGTCAGAAAACCACGTTTTAAGGAAATCCCGCATCGTGCGAAATTATCTTGTTTTTTCTAATCAACACCTTGTAACTCGAAAAGCTTTGGTGTTGCGTGTATGTCTAAGCATGTAGCCTCCAAAGAGAATACACAGGATAGTTTTCTCTCGAAAGAATATGTAAGAATACCACGTTATAAGGAAATACAGTGTTGCAGAGTATAGACAAATATGTACTTATTGGAAACACTTTAGGAGAAGAAATAACGCAATATGCAAAATTAGCTTGTATCTCCTAAACAACACATTGTAACTCGAAAAGATTTGGTGTGGCGAAAACGTCTAAACGTGTAGCCTCAAAAGAGAACCCACAGGAGAGTTTTCTTTCGTCAAAATTTGTCAGAAAACCACTTTTTAAGGAAATACCGCATCGTGCAAAATTATCTTGTTTTTCCTAAACAACATGTTGTAACTCGAAAAGCTTTGGTGTTGCGTGTATGTCTAAGCGTGTAGCCTCAAAAGAGAATGCACAGGAGAGTTTTTTCCCGAAAGAATATGTAGGAATACCACGTTATAAGGAAATACAGTGTTGCAGAGTAAAGACAAATACATACTTATTGGAAACACTTAAACTTTATGAGAAGAAATAACACATAGTAAAAAATTACCTTGTATATCCTAAACAACACGTTATAACTCGAAAGGATTTGCTGTGGCGTGTAAGCCTAAACGTGTAGCCTCAAAAGAGAACCCACAGGAGAATTTTCTTTCGTCAAAATTTGTCAGAAAACCACGTTATAAGGAAATCCCGCATCGTGAGAAATTATCTTGTTCTTCCTAAACAACACGTTGTAACTCGAAAAGCTTTGCTGTTGCGTGTATGTCTAAGCGTGTAGCCTCAAATGAGAATGCACAGGAGAGTTTTCTCTCGAAAAAAATGTGTAAGAATACTACGTTATAAGGAAATACAGTTTTGCAGAGTAAAGACAAACACTTACTTATTGGAAAAACTTTATGAGAAGAAATAATGCATCGTACAAAATTAGCTTGTATCTCCTAAACAACATGTTGTAACTTAAAAAGATTTGGTGTGGCCTGTACGTATAACGTGTAGTCTCAAAAGAGAACCCATAGGAGAATTTTCTTTGTTCAAAATTTGTCAGAAAAGCACTTATTAAGGAAATCCCTCATTGTGCGAAATTATCTTGTTTTTCCTAAACAACACGTTGTAATGCAAAAAGCTTTGGTGTTTCGTGTATTTCTAAGCGTGTAGCCTCAAAACAGGACGCACAGGAGAGTTTTCTCTCGAAAGAATATGTAAGAATACCACGTTATAAGGAAATACAGTGTTGCAGATTAAAGGCAAATACGTACTTATTGGAAACACTTTACGAGAAGAAATAACGCATCGTACAAAATAGCTTGTATCTCCTAAACAACACGTTGTAACTCGAAAAGATTCGGTGTGGCATGTAAGTCTAAACGTGTAGCCTCAATAGAGAACCCACAGGAAATTTTTTTTTTCGTTAAAATTTGTCAGAAAACCATGTTTTAAGGAAATCACTCATTGTGCGAAATTATCTTGTTTTTCCTAAACAACATGTTGTAACTCGAAAAGCTTTGATGTTGCGTCTATGTCTAAGCGTGTAGCCTCAAATCAGAACGCACAGGAGAGTTTTCTCTCGAAAGAACATGTAAGAATACCACATTATAACGAAATACAGTTTTGCAGAGTAAAGACAAATACGTATGTATTTGAAACACTTACGAGAAGAAATAACACATCGTAAAAAATTAGTTTGTATCTCCTAAACAACACGTTGTAACTTGAAAAGATTTGGTGTGGCGTGTACGTCTAAACGTATAGCCTCAAAAGAGAACCCACAGGAGAATTTTCTTTCATAAAATTTGTCAGAAAACCACTTATTAAGGAAATCCCGAATCGTGCGAAACTATCTTGTGTTTCCTAAACAACACATTGTAACTAGAAAATCTTTGAAGTTGCGTTTATGTCTAAGCATGTAGCCTCAAAAGAGAACGCACAGGAGAGATTTCTCTCAAACGAGTATGTAAGAATACCACGTTATAAGGAAATACATTGTGGCAAATTAAAGATAAATACGTACCTTTTGGAAACACTTAAACTTTAAAAGAAGATATAAAGCATCGAAAAAAATTAGTTTGCATCTCCTAATACAAACCTTAAAACGTAATTTTCTAACAAATTTTGACGAAAGAAAATTGTCCTGTGGGTTCTCTTTTGAGGCTACACGTTTAGATGTACAGGCCACACCAAATCTTTTCGAGTTACAACGTGTTGTTTAGGAATTACAAGCTAATTTTGTACGATGCTTTATTTCATCTCGTAAAGTTTAAGGGTTTACAATATATATGCATTTGTCTTTACTCTGCAACACTGTATTTCCTTATAACGTGGTATTCTTACATATTCTTTCGAGAGAAAACTCTTCTGTGAGTTCTCTTTTATGGCTACATGCTTAGAAATACACGCAACACCAAAGCTTTTCCAGTTAAAACGTGTTTCTTAGGAAAAACAAGATAATTTCGCACGATGCGGGATTTCCTTAATATGTGGTTTTCTGACAAATCTTGACCAAAGAAAATTCTCCTATGGGTTCTCTTTTGAGGCTACACGTTTAGACGTACACGCCATACCAAATCTTTTTAAGTTACAACGTGTTGTTTAGGAGATACAAGCTAATTTTGTACGATGCGTTATTTCTTCTTGTAAAGTTTTTCCAATACGTAAGTATATGTCATTACTCTGCAACACTGTATTTCCTAATAACGTGCTATTCTTACATATTATTTCGAGAAAAAACTCTC
This sequence comes from Apodemus sylvaticus, assembly GCF_947179515.1. Classification (NCBI taxonomy): domain Eukaryota; kingdom Metazoa; phylum Chordata; class Mammalia; order Rodentia; family Muridae; genus Apodemus; species Apodemus sylvaticus. Next base: position 64,004,180 of record NC_067491.1, on the reverse strand, counting down.
CTTTGTGTTCTCTTTTGAGGCTACATGCTTAGACATACACGCAAAACCAAAGCTTTTCGAGTTACAACGTGTTGTTTAGGAAAAACAAGATAATTTCGCACGATGCGCGATTTCCTTAAAACGTGGTTTTCTGACAAATTTTGACGAAAGAAAATTCTCCTGTGGGTTCTCTTTTGAGGCTACACGTTTAGACGTACACACCACACCAAATCTTTTCGAGTTATAACGTGTTGTTTACGAGATACAACCTAATTTTGTACGATGCCTTATTTCTTCTCCTAAAGTTTAAGTGTTTCTAATAAGTCCATATTTGTCTTTACTCTGCAACACTGTATTTCCTTATAACGAGGTATTCTTACATATTCTTTCGAGAGAAAACTCTCCTGTGCATTCTCTTTTGAGGCTAAACGCTTAGACATACACGCAACACCAAAGCTTTTCGAGTTAAAACGCTTTGTTTGGGAAAACAAGATAATTTCGCATGATGCGGGATTTCCTTAATATGTGGTTTTCTGACAAATTTTGACCAAAGAAAATTCTTCTATGGGTTCTCTTTTGAGGCTACACGTTTAGACGTACAGGCCACGCCAAATCATTTTAAGTTACAACGTGTTGTTCAGGAGATACAAGCTAATTTTGTACGATGCGTTATTTCTTCTCGTAAAGTTTTTCCAATACGTAAGTATTTGTCTTTACTCTGCAACACTGTATTTCCTAGTGACGTGGTATTCTTACATATTCTTTCGAGAAAAAAACTCTCCTTTGCATTCCCTTTTGAGGCTACACGCTTAGACATACACGCAACACCCAAGCTTTTCGAGTTACAACGTGTTGTTTAAGAAAAACAAGATAATTTCACACGATGCGGGATTTCCTTAAAACGTGGTTTTCTGACAAATTTTGACGAACGAAAATTCTCCTGTGGGTTCTCTTTTGAGGCTACACGTTTAGACGTACACACCACACCAAATCTTTTCGAGTTATAACGTGTTGTTTAGGAGATACATACTAATTTTATACGATGCCTTATTTCTTCTCGTAAAGTTTAAGTGTTTCCAATAAGTACGTATTTGTCTTTACTCTGCAACACTGTATTTCCTTATAACGTGGTATTCTTACACATCATTCGAGAGAAAACTCTCCTGTGTGTTCTCTTTTGAGGCTACACTCTTTGACATACACGCAACACCAAAGCTTTTCGAGTTACAATGTGTTGTTTAGGAAAAACAAGATAATTTAGCACGATGCGGGATTTCCATAAAACGTGGTTTTCTGACAAATTTGGACGAAAGAAAATTACCCTGTGGGTTCTCTTTTGAGGCTACACATTTAGACGTACACACCACACCAAATCTTTTCGAGTTACAACGTGTTGTTTAGGAGATACAAGCTAATTTTTTTATGATGCGTTATTTCTTCTCATAAAGTTTAAGAGTTTCCATTATGTACATATTTGCCTTTACTCTGCAACACTGTATTTCCTTATCACGTGGTATTCTTGCATATTCTTTCGATAGAAAACTCTTCTGTGCGTTCTCCTTTTAGGCTACATGCTTAGACATACACGCAACACCAAAGCTTTTCGAGTTACAACGTGTTGTTTAGGAAAAACAACATAATTTCGCACGATGCAGGATTTCTTTAAAACGTGGATTTCTGACAAATTTTGAAGAAATAAAACTCTCCTGTGGGTACTCTTTTGAGGCTACATGTTTCGAAGTACATGCCACACCAAATCTTTTCGAGTTCCAACGTGTTGTTTAGGACATACAAGCTAATTTTGCAAGATGCGTTATTTCTCTCATAAAGTGTTTCCAATACGTACGTATTTGTCTTTACTCTGCAACACTGTATTTCCTTATAACGTGGTATCCTTACATATTCTTTCGAGAGAAAACTCTCCTGTCCGTTCTGTTTTGAGGCTACACGCTTAGACATACATGCAAAACCAAAGCTTTTCGAGTTACAACGTGTTGTTTAGGAAAAACAAGATAATTTAGCACGATGTGGGAATTCCTTAAAACGTGGTTTTCTGACAAATTTTGACGAATGAAAATTCTCCAGTGGGTTCTCCTTTGAGGCTAAACGTTTAGAAATACACGCTACACCAAATCTTTTTGAGTTATATCGTGTTGTTTAGGAGATACAAGCTAATTTTGTACCATGCATTATTTCTTCTCGTAAAGTGTTTCCCTTACTTACCTATTTGTCTTTACTCTGCAGCACTGTATTTTCTTATAACGTGGTATTCTTACATATTCTTTCGAGAGAAACCTCTCCTGTGCGTTCTCTTTTGAGGATACACGCTTAGACATACATGCAACACCAAAGCTTTTCGAGTTACAATGTGTTGTTTATGAAAAACAAGATAATTTCGCACGGTGCAGAATTTCCTTAAAACGTGGTTTTCTGAAAAATTTTGCCAATAGAAAATTCGACTGGGGGTTCTCTTTTGAGACTACACGTTTAGACATACACGGAACACCAAATGTTTTCAAGTTACAACGTGTTGTTTAGGACATACAAACTAATTTTGTATGATGCGTTATTTCTCTCATAAAGTGTTTCCAATACATATGTATTTGTCTTTACTTTGCAACCATGTATTTCCGTATAACGTGGTATTCTTACATATTCTTCGAGAGAAAACTCTCCTGTGCATTCTCCTTTGAGGCTATATGCTTAGATATACACGCAACACCTAAGCTTTTCGAGTTACAACATGTTGTTTAGGAAGAACAAGATAATTTCTCACGATGCGGGATTTCCTTAAAACGTGGTTTTCTGACAAATTTTAACGAAATAAAATTGTCCTGTGAGTTCTCTTTTGAGGCTACACGTTTAGACGTACAGGCGACACCAAATCCTTTCGATTAACAACGTGTTGTTTAGGAGTCACAAGCTAATTTTGTATGATGCTTTATTTCATCTCGTAAAGTTTAAGGGTTTCCAATATGTACGTTTTTGTCTTTACTCAGCAACACTGTACTTCCTTATAAAGTGGTACTCTTACCTATTCTTTCGAGAGAAACCTCTCCTGTGTGTTCTCTTTTGAGGCTACACGCTTAGACATACACGCAACACCAAAGTTTTTCGAGTTACAACGTGTTGTTTAGGAAAAACAAGATAATTTCACACGATGCGATATTTCCTTAAAACGTGGTTTCTGACAAATTTTGAAGAAAGAAAATTCTCCTGTGGGTTTCCTTTTGAGGCTACACGTTTAGACGTGCACGCCACACCAAATCTTTTCGAGTTACAACGTGTTGTTTAGGAGATACGAGCTCATTTTGTATGATGCTTTATTTCATCCCGTAAAGTTTAAGGGTTTCCAATATGTACATATGTGTCTTCACTCTGCAACACTGTATTTCCTTATAACATGGTATTCTTACATAATCTTTCGAGAAAAAACTCTCCTTTACATTCTCTTTTGAGGCTACATCCTTAGACATACAAGCAACACCAAAGCTGTTCGAGTTACAACTTGTTGTTTAGGAAAATTAAGATAATTTTGCACGATGAGTGATTTCCTAAAAACGTGGTTTTCTCACATATTTTGACGAAAGAAAATTCTCCTATGGGTTCTCTTTTGAGGCTACACATTTAGCAGTAAATGCCACACCAAATCATTTCGAGTTACAACCTGTTGTTTAGGAGATACAAGCTAATTTTGTATGATGCGTTATTTCTTCTCATAAAGTGTTTCCAATACATACGTATTTGTCTTTACCCTGCAACACTGTATTTCCTTATAACGTGGTATTCTTACATATTCTTTAGAGAGAAAACTATCCTGTGCATTCTCTTTTGAGGCTACACGCTTATTCATACACGCAACACCAAAGCTTTTCGAGTTACAACGTGTTGTTTAGGAAAAACAAGATAATTTCACACGATGCGAGATTTCCTTAAAACGTGGTTTCTGACAAATATTGATGAAAGAAAATTCTCCTGACGGTTCCCTTTTGAGGCTACACGTTTAGACGTACACGCCACACCAAATCTTTTCGAGTTACAACGTGTTGTTTGGGAGATACGAGCTCATTTTGTACGATGCTTTATTTCATCTCGTAAAGTTTAAGGGTTTCCAATATGTTCGTATTTGTCTTTACTCTGCAACACTGTATTTCCTTATAACGTGGTATTCTTACATATTCTTTTGAGAGAAAACTCTCCTGTTCGTTCTCTTTTGAGGCTACATGCTTAGACATACATGCAACACCAAAGCTTTTCGAGTTACAATGTGTTGTTTATGAAGAACAAGATAATTTCTCACGATGCGGGATTTCCTTAAAACGTGGTTTTCTGACAAATTTTGACGAAAGAAAATTGTCCTGTGGTTCTCTTTTGAGGCTACACATTTAGACGTACACGCCACACCAAATCTGTTCGAGTTACAACGTGTTCTTTAATAGATACATGCTAATTTTGTAAGATGCTTTATTTCATCTCGCAAAGTTTAAGGGTTTCCAATACGTAAGTATTTGTCTTTATTCTGCAACACTGTACTTCCTTATAATGTGGTATTCTTACATATTCTTTCGAGAGAAAACTCTCCTGTGTGTTCTCTTTTGAGGCTACACGCTTAGACATACACTCAACACCAAAGGTTTTCGAGTTACAATGTGTTGTTTAGGAAAAGCAAGATAATTTCGCACGATGTGGGATTTCCTTAAAACGTGGGTTTCTGAAAATTTTGACGAAAGAAAATTCTCTTATGGGTTCTCTTTTGAGGCTACAGGTTTAGACGTACACGTCACACCAAATCTTTTCGAGGTACAACGTGTTGTTTAGGAGATACAAGCTAATTTTGTACTATGTGTTAATTCTTTATGTAAAGTGTTTCCAATACATACGTGTTTGTCTTTACTCTGCAACAGTGTATTTCCTTATAACGTGGTATTCTTACATATTCTTTCGAGAGAAAACTCTCCTGTGCGTTCTCTTTGAGGCTACATGCTTAGACATACACGCAACTCAAGAGCTTTTCGAGTTACAAAGTGTTGTTTAGGAAAAACAAGATAATTTCGCACGATGCTAGATTTGCTTAAAACGTGGTTTCTGACAAATTTTGATGAAAGAAAATTCTCCTGTGGGTTCTCTTTTGAGGCTATACATTTAGACGTACACGTCACACCAAATCCTTTTGAGTTACAATGTGTTGTTTAGGAGATACAAGCTAATTTTGTATGATGCATTATTTCTTCTTGTAAAGTGTTTCCAATATGTATTTATTTGTCTTTATTCTGAAAAATTGTATTTCCTTATAACGTGGTATTCTTACATATTCTTTCGAGAGAAAACTCCCCTGTGCCTTCTCTTTTGAGGCTCCACGCTTAGATATACACGCAAAACTGAAGCTTTTCGAGTTACAACATATTTTTTAGGAAAAAGAAGATGATTTCGCACGATGCGGGATTTCCTTAAAACGTGGTTTTCTGAAAAATTTTAACGAAAGAAAATTCTCCTGTGGGTTCTCTTTTGAGGCTACACGTTTAGACGTACACGCCACACCAAATCTTTTCGAGTTACATCGTGTTGTTTAGGAGATACAAGCTAATTTTGTACCATGCGTTATTTCTTCTCATAAAGTGTTTCCAATATGTATGTATTTGTCTTTACTCTGCAACACTGTATTTCCTTATAACGTGGTATTCTTACATATTCTTTCGAGAAAAAACGCTCCTTTACATTCTCTTTTGAGGCTACATGCTTAGACATACACGCAACACCAAAGCTTTTCGAGTTACAACTTGTTGTTTAGGAAAATTAAGATAATTTTGCACGATGAGGGATTTCCTTAAAACGTGGTTTTCTCACATATTTTGACGAAAGAAAATTCTCCTGTGGGTTCTCTTTTGAGGCTACACGTTTAGCCGTACACGCCACACCAAATCCTTTCGAGTTACAACCTGTTGTTTAGGAGATACAAGCTAATTTTGTATGATGCCTTATTTCTTCTCTTAAAGTGTTTCCAATACATACGTATTTGTCTTTACCCTGCAACACTGTATTTCCTTATAAGGTGGTATTCTTACATATTATTTCGAGAGAAAACTCTCCTGTGCGTTCTCTTTTGAGGCTACATGCTTATTCATACACGCAACACCAAAGCTTTTCGAGTTACAACGTGTTGTTTAGGAAAAACAAGATAATTTCTCACGATGCGAGATTTCCTTAAACGTGGTTTCTGACAAATTTTGATGAAAGAAAATTCTCCTGTCGGTTCCCTTTTGAGGCTACACGTTTAGACGTACATGTCACACCAAATCTTTTTGAGTAACAACGTGTTGTTTAGTAGATACAAGCTAATTTTGTACGATGCGTTATTTCTTCCCTTAAAGTGTTTCAAATATGTACATATTTGTCTTTACTCTGCAACACTGTATTTCCTTATAACGTGGTATTCTTACATATTCTTTCGAGAGAAAACTCTCCTGTGCGTTCTCTTTGGAGGCTACACGCTTAGACATACACGCAAGACCAAAGCTTTTCGAGTTACAATGTGTTGTTTAGGAAGAACAAGATAATTTCGCACGATGCGGGATTTCTTTACAACGTGGTTTTCTGACAAATTTTGACGAAAGAAAATTCTCCTGTGGGTTCTCTTTTGAGGCACACGTTTAGACATACATGCCACACCGAATCCTTTAGAGTTATAACGTGTTGTTTAGGAGATACAAGTTAATTTTGTATGATGCGTTATTTCTTCTCGTAAAGTGTTTCCAATAAGTACGTATTTGTCTTCGCTCTGCAACACTGTATTTCCTTATAACCTGGTATTCTTACATATTCTTTCGAGTGAAAACTCTCCTGTGTGTTCTCTTTTGAGGCTACACACTGAGACAAACATGCAACACCAAAGCTTTTCGAGTTACAACGTGTTGTTTAGGAAAAACAAGATAATTTCCCACGATGCAGGATTTCCTTAACACGTGGTTTTCTGACAAATTTGACCAAAGAAAAATCTCCTGTGCGTTCTCTTTTGATGCTACATGATTAGACGTACACGCCACATCAAATCTTTTCGAGTTACAACGTGTTGTTTAGGAAATACAAGCTAATTTTGTATGATGCGTTATTTCTTCTCGTAAAGTGTTTCCAATATGTACGTATTTGTCTTTACTCTGCAACACTGTATTTCCTTATAACGTGGTATTCTTACATATTCTTTCGAGAAAAAACTCTCCTTTGCATTCTCTTTTGAGGCTACACGCTTAGACATACACGCAACACCAAAGCTTTTCGAGTTACAACTTGTTGTTTAGGAAAAACATGATAATTTTGCACGATGAGGGATTTCCTTAAAACGTGGTTTTCTCACATATTTTGACGATAAAAAATTCTCCTGTGGGTTCTATTTGAGGCTACACGTTTAGACGTACACGTCACACCAAATATTTTGGAGTTACAACGTGTTGTTTAGGAGATACAAGCTAATTTTGTACGATTTTTTATTTCTTCTCTTAAAGTGTTTATAATTTGTACGTATTTGTCTTTACTCTGCAACACTGTATTTCCTTATAACGTGGTATTCTTACATATTCTTTCGAGAGAAAACTCTTCTTGCATATGCTTTTGAGGCTACACACTTAGACATACACGCAACACAAAAACTTTTCGAGTTACAACTTGTTTAGGAAAAACAAGATAATTTTGCACAATGCGGGATTTCCTTAAAACGTGGTTTTCTGACAAATTTTGAGGAAAGAAAGTTCTCCTGTGGGTTCTCTTGAGGCTACACGTGTAGACGTACGAGCAACACCAAATCTTTTCGAGTAACAACGTGGTGTTTAGGAGATACAAGCTAATTTTGTAAGATGCATTATTTCTTCTCTTAAAGTGTTTCCAATAGGTACGTATTTGTCTTTACTCTGCAACACTGTATTTCCTTATAACGTGGTATTCTTACATATTCTTTCAAGAGAAAACTCTCCTGTGCGTTCTCTTTTGAGGCTACATGCTTAGACATACACGCAACACCAAAGCTTTTCGAGTTACAAAGTGTTGTTTAGGAAAAACAAGATAATTTTGCACGATGGGAGATTTCCTTAAAACGTGGTTTCTGACAAATTTTGATGAAAGAAAATTCTCCTGTTGGTTCGCTTTTGAGGGTACACGTTTAGACGTACACGTCACACCAATTCTTTTTGAGTTACAACGTGTTCTTTAGGAGATACAAGCTAATTTTGAACAATGCGTTATTTCTTCTCGTAAAGTGTTTCCAATATGTACGTATTTGTCTTTACTCTGCAACACTGTATTCCCTTATAACGTGGTATTCTTACATATTCTTTCGATAGAAAACTCTCCTGTGCATTCCCTTTAGAGGCTACACACTTAGACATACATGAAACACCAAAGCCTTTCGAGTTACAACTTGTTGTTTAGGAAAAACAAGATAATTTCGCACGATGCGGGATTTCCTTATAACGTGGTTTTCTGACAAATTTTGAAGAAAGAAAATTCTCCTGTGGGGTCTCTTTTGAGGCTACACTTTTAGACGTACACGCCAAACCAAATCTTTTCGACTTACCACTTGTTGTTTAGGAGATACAAGCTTATATTTTATGATGCTTCATTTCTTCTTATAAAGTGTTTCCAATATGTACGTTTTTGTCTTTACTCTGCAACACTGTATTTTCTTATAACGTTGAATTCTTACATGTTCCTTCGAGAGAAAACTATCCTGTGCATACTCTTTTGAGGCTACACGCTTAGATATACACGCAACACCAAAGCTTTTCGAGTTACAACGTTTTGTTTAGGATAATTTTGCAAGATGCGGGATTTCCTTAAAACGTGGTTATCTGACAAATTTTGACGAAAGAAAATTCTCCTGTTGGTTCTCTTTTGAGGCTACACGTTTAGATGTACACGCCAAACCAAATCTTTTCAAGGTACCACGTGCTGTTTAGGAGATAAAAGCTAATTTTGTATGATGTATTATTTCTTCTCATAAAGTGTTTCCAATATGTACTTATTTGTCTTTACTCTGCAAAATTGTATTTCCTAATAACGTGGTATTCTTACATATTCTTTCGAGAGAAAACTATCCTGTGCCTTCTCTTTTGAGGCTCCACGCTTAGACATACACGCAACACTAAAGCTTTTCGAGTTACAACATGTTGTTTAGGAAAAAGAAGATGATTTCACACGATGCGGGATTTCCTTAAAACTTGGTTCTTTGAAAAATTTTGACGAAAGAAAATTCTCCTGTGGGTACTCCTTTGAGGCTACACGTTTAGACTTACAGGCCACACCAAATCTTTTCGAGTTACAACTTGTTGTTTAGGAGATACAAGCTAATTTTGTACTATGCGTTAATTCTTCTCGTAAAGTGTTTCCAATACGTACGTGGTTGTCTTTACTCTGCAACACTGTATTTCCTTATAACGTGGTATTCTTACATATTCTTTCGAGAGAAAACTCTCCTGTGCGTTCTCTTTTGAGGCTACACGCTTAGACATGCACGCAACCCCAGCGCTTTTCGAGTTACAACGTGTCGTTTAGGAAAAACTTATAATTTCGCACAATGCGAGATTTCCTTAAAACGTGGTTTCTGACAAATTTTGATGAAAGAAAATTCTCCTGTGGGTTCTCTTTTGAGGCTACACGTTTAGACGTACACGTCACACCAAATCTTTCGAGTTACCACGTTTTGTTTAGGAGATACAAGCTAATTTTGTATGATGCGTTATTTCATCTTGTAAAGTGTTTCCAATATGTAATTATTTGTCTTTACTCTGAAAAATTGTATTTCCTTATAATGTGGTATTCTTACATATTCTTTCGAGAGAAAACACTCCCGTGCCTTCTCTTTTGAGGCTCCACGCTTAGACATACACGCAAAACCAAAGCTTTTCGAGTTACAACATGTTGTTTAGGAAAAAGAAGATGATTTCGCACGATGCGGGATTTCCTTAAAACGTGGTTTTCTGAAAATTTTGACGAAAGAAAATTCTCCTGTGTGTTCTCTTTTGAGGCTACACGTTTAGACGTACACGCCACACCAAATCTTTTCGAGTAACAATGTGTTGTTTAGGAGATTCAAGCTAATTTTGTACGATGCGTTAATTCTTCTCCTAAAGTGTTTCCAATATTTACGTATTTGTCTTTACTCTGCAACACTGTATTTCCTTATAACGGGGTATTCTTACATATTCTTTCGAGAGAAAACTCTGCTGTGCATTCCCTTTTGAGGCTACACACTTGACAGACACGCAACACCAAAGCTTTTCGAGTTACTACTTGTTGTTTAGGAAAAACAAGATAATTTCGCAGGATGCGGGATTTCGTTAAAACGTGGTTTTCTGACAAATTTTGAAGAAAGAAAATTCTCCAGTGGGTTCTCTTTTGAGGCTACACTTTTAGACGTACACGCCAAACCAAATGTTTTCGAGTTTCCACTTTTTGTTTAGGAGATACAAGCTAATATTTTACGATGCGTAATTTCTTCTTGTAAAGTGTTTCCAATATGTACGTATTTGTCTTTACTCTGCAACACTATTTTCTTATAACGTTGTATTCTTACATGTTCTTTCGAGAGAAAACTCTCCTGTGCATTCTCTTTTGAGGCTACTCGCTTAGACATACACGCAACACCAAAGATTTTCGAGTTACAAGTTGTTGTTTAGGAAAAACAAGATAATTTCGCACGATGCGGGATTTCCTTAAACGTGGTTTTCTGACAAATTTTGACGAAAGAAAATTCTCCTTTGTGTTCTCTTTGAGGCTACACGTTTAGACGTATACGCCAAACCAAATCTTTTCGAGTTACCACGTGTTGTTTATGAGATACAAGCTAATTTTGTACGATGCGTTATTTCTTCTCCTAAAGTGTTTCCAGTATGTACTTATTTGCAGTTACTCTGGAAAATTGTATTTCTTTATAACGTGGTATTCTTACATATTCTTTCGAGAGAAAACTCTCCTGTGCCTTCGCTTTTGACTCTCTACGCTTAGACATACACGCAATACCAAAGCTTTTTGAGTTACAACATGTTGTTTAGGAAAAGAAGTTGATTTCGCAGGATGCGGGATTTTTTTAAAACGTGGTTTTCTGAAAAGTTTTAAAGAAAGAAAATTGTCCTGTGGGTTCTCTTTTGAGGCTACACATTTAGGCGTACACGCCACACCAAATCTTTTCGAGTTACAACGTGTTGTCTAAGAGATACAAGTTAATTTTTTACGATGCGTTATTTCTTCTCGTAAAGTGTTTCCAATATGTAAGTATTTGTCTTTACTATCCAACACTGTATTTCCTTATAAAGTGGTATTCTTATATATTCTTTCGAGAAAAAACTCTCCTTTACATTCTCTTTTGAGGCTACACGCTTAGACATACACGCAACACCAAAGCTTTTCGAGTTACAACTTGTTGTTTAGGAAAAACAAGATAATTTTGCACGATGAGGGATTTCCTTAAAACGTGGTTTTCTCACATATTTTGACGAAAGAAAATTCTCCTGTGGGTTCTCTTTTGAGGCTACACGTTTAGCCGTACACGCCACACCAAATCCTTTCGAGGAACAAACTGTTGTTTAGGAGATACAAGCTAATTTTGTATGATGCATTATTACTTCTCGTTCAGTGTTTCCACTACATAAGTAATTGTCTTTTCTCTGCAACACTGTATTTCCTTATAACGTGGTATTCTTACATATTCTTTCGAGGGACAACTCTCCTGTGAGTTCTCTTTTGAGCCTACACGCTTAGACATACACACAACACCAAAGCTTTTCGAGTTACAACGTGTTGTTTAGGAAAAACTAGATAATTTCGCACGATGCGAGATTTCCTTAAAACGTGGTTTCTGACAAATTTTGAAGAAAGAAAATTCTCCTGTGGATTCTCTTTTGAGGCTACACGTTTAGACGTACAGGTCACACCAAATCTTTCGAGTTACAACGAGTTTTTTAGGAGACACAAGCTAATTTTGTAAGATGCGTTATTTCTTCTCTTAAAGTGTTTCCAATATGTACGTATTTGTCTTTACTCTGCAACACTGTATTTCCTTATAACGTGGTATTCTTACATATTCTTTCGAGAGAAAAATCCCCTGTGCATTCCCTTTTGAGTCTCCACACTTACACATACACGCAACACCATCGCTTTTCGAGTTACAACATGTTGTTTAGGAAAAAGAAGATGATTTCGCACGATGTGGGATTTCCTTAAAACGTGGTTTTCTGAAAAATTTTGACGAAAGAAAATTCTCCTGTGGGATCTCTTTTGAGGCTACATGTTTTGATGTACACGCCACAACAAATCTTTTCAAGTTACAACGTGTTGTTTCGGAGATACAATCTAATTATGTACGATGCGTTAATTCTTCTCATAAAGTGTTTCCAATAAGTACGTATTTGTCTTACTCTGCAACACTGTATTTCCTTATAACGTGGTATTCTTACATATTCTTTCGAGAGAAAATTATCCTGTGCATTCCCTTTTGAGGCTACACACTTAGACATACAGGCAACACCAAAGATTTTCGAGTTACAACGTGTTGTTTAGGAGATACAAGAAAATTTTGTAAGATGCATTATTTCTTCTTGTAAGTTTTTCCAATATGTACTTATTTGCCTTTATTCTGCAACATTGTATTTCCTTATAACGTGGTATTCTTACATATTCTTTCGAGGGAAAACGCTCCTGGGCGTTCTCCTTTGAGGCTACACGCTGAGACAAACACGCAGAGCCAAAGCTTTTCGAGTTACAATGTGTTGTTTAGGAAAAACAAGATAATTTCGCACGATGCGAGATTTCCATAAAACATGGTTTTCTGAAAAATTTTGATGAAAGAAAGTTCTCCTGTGGGTTCTCTTTTGAGGCTACCCGTGTAGAGGTACGAGCCACACCAAGTCTTTTCGAGTTTCAACATGTGGTTTAGGAGATACAAGCTAATTTTGTACAATTCGTTATTTCTTCTCTTAAAGTGTTTCCAATAGGTACATAATTGTATATACTCTGCAACAGTGTATTTCGTTATAACGTGGTATTCTTACATATTCTTTCGAGAGAAAAGTCTCCTGTGCGTTCTATTTAGAGTCTACACGCTTAGACATACACGCAACACCAAAGCTTTTCTATTTACAACGTGTTGTTTAGGAAAAACAAGATAATTTCGCACGATGCGAGATTTCCTTTAAACGTGGTTTCTGACAAATTTTGATGAAAGAAAATTCTCCTGTGGGTTCTCTCTTGAGGCTAAACGTTTAGACATACACGTCACACCAAATCTTTTCGAGTTAAACGTGTTGTTTAGGAGATACAAGTTAATTTCGTACGATGTGTTATTACATCTCCTAAAGTGTTTCCAATATGTACTTATTTGTCTTTACTCTGCAAAATTGTATTTCCTTATAACGTGGTATTCTTACATATTCTTTCGAGAGAAAACTCTCCTGTGCCTTCTCTTTTGAGGCTCCACGCTTACACATAAACGCAACACCAAAGCTTTTCGAGTTACAACATGTTGTTTAGGAAAAGAAGATGGTTTCGCACGATGCGGGATTTCCTTAAAACGTGGTTTTCTGAAAAATTTTGACGAAAGAAAATTCTCCTGTGGGTTCTCTTTTGAGGCTACATGTTTAGATGTACACGCCACACCAAATCTTTTCGAGTTACAACGTGTTGTTTAGGAGATACAAGCTAATTTTGTAAGATGCATTAATTCTCCTTGTAAAGTGTTTCCAATACGTACGTATTTGTCTTTACTCTGCGACACTGTATTTCCTTATAACGTGGTATTCTTACATATTCTTTAGAGAGAAAACTATCCTGTGCGTTCCCTTTTGAGACTACACACTTAGACATACAGGCAACACCAAAGCTTTTCGAGTTACAACGTGTTGTTTATGAAAAACAAGGTAATTTCACACGATGCGGGATTTCCTTAAAACGTGGTGGTCTGACAAATTTTGACGAAAGAAAATTCTCCTGTGGGTTCTCTTTTGAGGTAACAAGTTTAGACGTGCATGCCACACCAAATCCTTTCGAGTTACCACATGTTGTTTAGGAGATAGAAGCTAATTTTGTACGATGTGTTATTTCTTCTAGTAAAGTGTTTCCAATAAGTACGCATTTGTCTTTACTCTGCAACACTCTATTTCCTTATAACGTTGTATTCTTACATGTTCTTTCGAGAGAAAACTCTCCTGTGCATTCTCTTTAGAGGCTTCACGCATAGACATACACGCAACACCAAATCTTTTCGAGTTACAATGTTTTGTTTAGGAAAAACAAGATAATTTTGCACGATGTGGGATTTCCTTAAAACGTGGTTTTCTGACAAATATTGACGAAAGAAAGTTCTCCTGTGGGTTCTCTTTTGAGGCTACACGTTTAGACGTACGAGCCACACCAAATCTTTTCGAGTTGCAATGTGTTGTTTAGGAGATACAAGCAAATATTTTACGATGCGTTATTCCTTCTTGTAAAGTGTTTCCAATACGTACTTATTTGTCTTTAATCTGCAACACTGTACTACCTTTAACGTGGTATTCTTACATATTCTTTCGAGAGAAAACTCTCCTGTGCGTTCTCTTTTGAGGCTACACGCTTAGACATACACGCAACACCAAAGCTTTTCGAGTTACAACGTGTTGTTTAGGAAAAACAATATAATTTCGCACGATGCGAGATTTCCTTAAAACTTCGTTTCTGACAAATTTTGAAGAAAGAAAATTCTCCTGTGGGTTCTCGTTTGAGGCTACACGTTTAGACGTACACGTCACACCAAATCTTTTCGAGTTACAACATGTTGTTTAGGAGATACAAGCTAATTTTTTTCGATCCGTTATTTCTTCTCGTAAAGTGTTTCCAATATGTACTTATTTGTCTTTACTCTGCAAAATTGTATTTCCTTATAACGTGGTATTCTTACATATTCTTTCCAGAGAAAACGCTCCTGTGCCTTCTCTTTTGAGGCTCCACGCTTACACATACACGCAACACCAAAGCTTTTCGAGTTACAACTTGTTGTTTAGCGAAAAGAAGATGATTTCGCACGATGCTGGATTTCCTTAAAACGTGGTTTTCTGACAAATTTTGACGAAAGAAAATTCTCCTGTGGGTTCTCTTTTGAGGCTACATGTTTAAATGAACACGCCACAGCAAATCTTTTCGAGTTACAATGTGTTATTTAGGAGATACCAGCTAATTTTTTACGATGCGTTAATTCTTCTCCTAAAGTGTTTCCAATATGTACTTATTTGTCTTTACTCTGCAAAATTGTATTTCCTTATAACGTGGTATTCTTACATATTCTTTCGAGAGAAAACTCTCCTGTGCCTTCTCTTTTGAGGCGCCACGCTTACACATACACGTAACACCAAAGCTTTTGGAGTTACAACATGTTGTTTAGGAAAAAGAAGATAATTTCGCACAATGCGGGATTTCCTCAAAACTTGGTTTTCTGCAAAATTTTGACGAAAGAAAATTCTCCTGTGGGTTCTCTTTTGAGGCTACATGTTTAGATGTACATGCCACACCAAATCTTTTCGAGTTACAACGTTTTGTTTAGGAGATACAAGCTAATTTTGTAAGATGCGTTAATTCTTCTCATAAAGTGTTTCCAGTACATACGTATTTGTCTTACTCTGCAACACTGTATTTCCTTATAACATGGTAATCTTACATATTCTTTCGAGAGAAAACTATCCTGTTCGTTCCCTTTTGAGGCTACACACTTAGACATACAGGCAACACCAAAGCTTTTCGAGTTAGAACGTGTTGTTTATGAAAAACAAGATAATTTCGCACGATGCGGGATTTCCTTAAAACGTGGTGTTCTGAGAAATTTTGACGAAAGAAAATTCTCCTGTGTGATCTCTTTTGAGGCTATACGTTTAGACGTACACGCCACACCAAATCCTTTCGAGTTACCACGTGTTGTTTAGGAGATACAAGCTAATTTTGTATGATGCGTTATTCCTTCTCATAAAGTGTTTCCAATACGTACGGATTTGTCTTTACTCTGCAACACTCTATATCCTTATAACGTTGTATTCTTACATGTTCTTTTGAGAGAATACTCTCCTGTGCATTCTCTTTAGAGGCTACACGCTTAGACATACACGCAACACCAAAGCTTTCCGAGTTTCAACATGTTGTTTAGGAAAAACAAGATAATTTTGCACGATTCGGGATTTCCTTAAAACGTGGTTTTCTGACAAATATTGACGAAAGAAAGTTCTCCTGTGGGTTCTCTTTTGACGATACACGTTTAGACGTACGAGCCACACCAAATCTTATTGAGTTACAACGTATTGTTTAGGAGATACAAGCAAATTTTTTTAAGATGCTTTATTTCTTCTCGTAAAGTGTTTCCAAAACTTACTTATTTGTCTTTACTCTGCAACACTGTATTTTCTTATAACGTGGTATTCTTACATATTCTTTCGAGAGAAAACTCTCCTGTGCATTCTCTTTTCAGGCTACACGCTCAGACATACACGCAACACCAAAGCTTTTCGAGTTACAACGTGTTGTTTAGGAAAAACTAGGTAATTTTACACGATGTGAGATTTCCTTAAAACGTGGTTTCTGACAAATTTTGATGAAAGAAGATTGTCCTGTGGGTTCTCTTTTGAGGCTACACGTTTAGACATACATGTCATACCAAATCCTTTCGAGTTACAACATGTTGTTTAGGAGATACAAGCTAATTTTGTACGATGCGTTAATTTCTCTGTTAAAGTGTTTCCAATATGTATGTATTTGTCTTTACTCTGCAACACTCTATTTCCTTATAACGTTGTATTCTTACATGTTCTTTCAAGAGAAAACTCTCCTGTGTGTTCTCTTTAGAGGCTACAGGCTTAAACATACATGCAACACGAAAGATTTTCGAGTTACAACGTGCTGTTTAGGAAAAAGTAGATAATTTGTATGATGCGGGATTTCCATAAAACGTTGTTTTCTGACAAATTTTGACGAAAGAAAGTTCTCCTGTGGGTTCTCTTTTGTGGCTACACGTGTAGACATACGAGCCACACCAAATCTTTTCGAGTTACAACGTGTTGTTTAGGAGATACAAGCAAATTTTGTACGACGCGTTATTTCTTCTCGTAAAGTGTTTCCAATACGTACTTATTTGTCTTTACTCTACAACACTGTATTTTCTTATAACGTGGTATTCTTACATATTCTTTTGGGTGAAAACTCTCCTGTGCGTTCTCTTTTGAGGCTACACGCTTAGACAAACACGCAACGCCAAAGCTTTTCAAGTTAAAACGTGTTGTTTAGGAAAAACAAGATAATTTCGCATGATGCGAGATTTCCATAAAACGTGGTTTTCTGAAAAATTTTGACGAAAGAAAGTTCTCCTGTGGGTTCTCTTTTGAGGCTACACGTGTAGAGTTACAAGCCATACCAAATCTTTTCGAGTTACAAAGTTTTGTTTAGGAGATAAAAGCTAATTTTATACGATGTGTTATTTCTTCTCTTAAAGTGTTTCCAATATGTACGTATTTGTCTTTACTTTGCAACACTGTATTTCCTTATAACGTGGTATTCTTACATATTCTTTCGAGAGAAAACTCTCCTATGCGTTCTCTTTTGAGGCTACACGCTTAGACATAAACGCAACACCAAAGCTTTTCGAGTTACAACGTGTTGTTTAGGAAAAACAAGATAATTTCGCACGATGCGATATTTCCTTAAAACGTGGTTTCTGACAAATTTTGATGAAAGAAAATTCTCCTGTTGGTTCTCTTTTGAGGCTACACGTTTAGACATACACGTCACACCAAATCTTTTCGAGTTACAATGTGTTGTTTAGGAGATACAAGTAAATATTTTACGATGCGTTATTTCTTCTCGTAAAGTGTTTCCAATATGTACTTATTTGTCTTCACTCTGCAAAGTTGTATTTCCTTATAACGTGGTATTCTTACATATTCTTTCGAGAGAAAACTCTCCTGTGCCTTCTCTTTTGAGGCTCCACGCTTACACATACACGCAACACCAAAGCTTTTCGAGTTACAACATGTTGTTTAGGAAAAGAAGATGATTTCGCACGATGCGGGATTTCCTTAAAACGTGGTTTTCTGAAAAATTTTGACGAAAGAAAATTCTCCTGTGGGTTCTCTTTTGAGGCTACATGTTTAGATGTACACGCCACACCAAATCTTTTCGAGTTACAACGTGTTGTTTAGGAGATACAAGCTAATTTTGTAAGATGCATTAATTCTCCTTGTAAAGTGTTTCCAATACGTACGTATTTGTCTTTACTCTGTGACACTGTATTTCCTTATAACGTGGTATTCTTACATATTCTTTAGAGAGAAAACTATCCTGTGCGTTCCCTTTTGAGACTACACACTTAGACATACAGGCAACACCAAAGCTTTTCGAGTTACAACGTGTTGTTTATGAAAAACAAGGTAATTTC
Organism: Apodemus sylvaticus; assembly: GCF_947179515.1. Classification (NCBI taxonomy): domain Eukaryota; kingdom Metazoa; phylum Chordata; class Mammalia; order Rodentia; family Muridae; genus Apodemus; species Apodemus sylvaticus. Next base: position 63,985,780 of record NC_067491.1, on the reverse strand, counting down.
ACACAATGCGGGATTTCCTTAAAACGTGGTGGTCTGACAAATTTTGACGAAAGAAAATTCTCCTGTGGGTTCTCTTTTGAGGTAACACGTTTAGACGTGCATGCCACACCAAATCCTTTCGAGTTACCACATGTTGTTTAGGAGATAGAAGCTAATTTTGTACGATGTGTTATTTCTTCTAGTAAAGTGTTTCCAATAAGTACGCATTTGTCTTTACTCTGCAACACTCTATTTCCTTATAACGTTGTATTCTTACATGTTCTTTCGAGAGAAAACTCTCCTGTGCATTCTCTTTAGAGGCTTCACGCTTAGACATACACGCAACACCAAATCTTTTCGAGTTACAATGTTTTGTTTAGGAAAAACAAGATAATTTTGCACGATGCGGGATTTCCTTAAAACGTGGTTTTCTGACAAATATTGACGAAAGAAAGTTCTCCTGTGGGTTCTCTTTTGAGGCTACACGTTTAGACGTACGAGCCACACCAAATCTTTTCGAGTTGCAATGTGTTGTTTAGGAGATACAAGCAAATATTTTACGATGCGTTATTCCTTCTTGTAAAGTGTTTCCAATACGTACTTATTTGTCTTTAATCTGCAACACTGTACTACCTTTAACGTGGTATTCTTACATATTCTTTCGAGAGAAAACTCTCCTGTGCATTCTCTTTTGAGGCTACACGCTTAGACATACACGCAACACCAAAGCTTTTCGAGTTACAACGTGTTGTTTAGGAAAAACAATATAATTTCGCACGATGCGAGATTTCCTTAAAACTTCGTTTCTGACAAATTTTGAAGAAAGAAAATTCTCCTGTGGGTTCTCGTTTGAGGCTACACGTTTAGACGTACACGTCACACCAAATCTTTTCGAGTTACAACATGTTGTTTAGGAGATACAAGCTAATTTTTTTCGATCCGTTATTTCTTCTCGTAAAGTGTTTCCAATATGTACTTATTTGTCTTTACTCTGCAAAATTGTATTTCCTTATAACGTGGTATTCTTACATATTCTTTCCAGAGAAAACGCTCCTGTGCCTTCTCTTTTGAGGCTCCACGCTTACACATACACGCAACACCAAAGCTTTTCGAGTTACAACTTGTTGTTTAGCGAAAAGAAGATGATTTCGCACGATGCTGGATTTCCTTAAAACGTGGTTTTCTGACAAATTTTGACGAAAGAAAATTCTCCTGTGGGTTCTCTTTTGAGGCTACATGTTTAAATGAACACGCCACAGCAAATCTTTTCGAGTTACAATGTGTTATTTAGGAGATACAAGCTAATTTTTTACGATGCGTTAATTCTTCTCCTAAAGTGTTTCCAATATGTACTTATTTGTCTTTACTCTGCAAAATTGTATTTCCTTATAACGTGGTATTCTTACATATTCTTTCGAGAGAAAACTCTCCTGTGCCTTCTCTTTTGAGGCGCCACGCTTACACATACACGTAACACCAAAGCTTTTGGAGTTACAACATGTTGTTTAGGAAAACGAAGATAATTTCGCACAATGCGGGATTTCATTAAAACTTGGTTTTCTGCAAAATTTTGACGAAAGAAAATTCTCCTGTGGGTTCTCTTTTGAGGCTACATGTTTAGATGTACATGCCACACCAAATCTTTTCGAGTTACAACGTTTTGTTTAGGAGATACAAGCTAATTTTGTAAGATGCGTTAATTCTTCTCATAAAGTGTTTCCAGTACATACGTATTTGTCTTACTCTGCAACACTGTATTTCCTTATAACATGGTAATCTTACATATTCTTTCGAGAGAAAACTATCCTGTTCGTTCCCTTTTGAGGCTACACACTTAGACATACAGGCAACACCAAAGCTTTTCGAGTTAGAACGTGTTGTTTATGAAAAACAAGATAATTTCGCACGATGCGGGATTTCCTTAAAACGTGGTGTTCTGAGAAATTTTGACGAAAGAAAATTCTCCTGTGTGATCTCTTTTGAGGCTATACGTTTAGACGTACACGCCACACCAAATCCTTTCGAGTTACCACGTGTTGTTTAGGAGATACAAGCTAATTTTGTATGATGCGTTATTCCTTCTCATAAAGTGTTTCCAATACGTACGGATTTGTCTTTACTCTGCAACACTCTATATCCTTATAACGTTGTATTCTTACATGTTCTTTTGAGAGAATACTCTCCTGTGCATTCTCTTTAGAGGCTACACGCTTAGACATACACGCAACACCAAAGCTTTCCGAGTTTCAACATGTTGTTTAGGAAAAACAAGATAATTTTGCACGATTCGGGATTTCCTTAAAACGTGGTTTTCTGACAAATATTGACGAAAGAAAGTTCTCCTGTGGGTTCTCTTTTGACGATACACGTTTAGACGTACGAGCCACACCAAATCTTATTGAGTTACAACGTATTGTTTAGGAGATACAAGCAAATTTTTTAAGATGCTTTATTTCTTCTCGTAAAGTGTTTCCAATACTTACTTATTTGTCTTTACTCTGCAACACTGTATTTCCTTATAACGTGGTATTCTTACATATTCTTTCGAGAGAAAACTCTCCTGTGCATTCTCTTTTCAGGCTACACGCTCAGACATACACGCAACACCAAAGCTTTTCGAGTTACAACGTGTTGTTTAGGAAAAACAAGGTAATTTTACACGATGTGAGATTTCCTTAAAACGTGGTTTCTGACAAATTTTGATGAAAGAAGATTGTCCTGTGGGTTCTCTTTTGAGGCTACACGTTTAGACATACATGTCATACCAAATCCTTTCGAGTTACAACATGTTGTTTAGGAGATACAAGCTAATTTTGTACGATGCGTTAATTTCTCTGTTAAAGTGTTTCCAATATGTATGTATTTGTCTTTACTCTGCAACACTCTATTTCCTTATAACGTTGTATTCTTACATGTTCTTTCAAGAGAAAACTCTCCTGTGTGTTCTCTTTAGAGGCTACAGGCTTAAACATACATGCAACACGAAAGATTTTCGAGTTACAACGTGCTGTTTAGGAAAAAGTAGATAATTTGTATGATGCGGGATTTCCATAAAACGTTGTTTTCTGACAAATTTTGACGAAAGAAAGTTCTCCTGTGGGTTCTCTTTTGTGGCTACACGTTTAGACATACGAGCCACACCAAATCTTTTCGAGTTACAACGTGTTGTTTAGGAGATACAAGCAAATTTTGTACGACGCGTTATTTCTTCTCGTAAAGTTTTTCCAATACGTACTTATTTGTCTTTACTCTGCAACACTGTATTTTCTTATAACGTGGTATTCTTACATATTCTTTCGGGTGAAAACTCTCCTGTGCGTTCTCTTTTGAGGCTACACGCTTAGACAAACACGCAACGCCAAAGCTTTTCAAGTTAAAACGTGTTGTTTAGGAAAAACAAGATAATTTTGCATGATGCGAGATTTCCATAAAACGTGGTTTTCTGAAAAATTTTGACGAAAGAAAGTTCTCCTGTGGGTTCTCTTTTGAGGCTACACGTGTAGAGGTACGAGCCATACCAAATCTTTTCGAGTTACAAAGTTTTGTTTAGGAGATAAAAGCTAATTTTATACGATGTGTTATTTCTTCTCTTAAAGTGTTTCCAATATGTACGTATTTGTCTTTACTTTGCAACACTGTATTTCCTTATAACGTGGTATTCTTACATATTCTTTCGAGAGAAAACTCTCCTATGCGATCTCTTTTGAGGCTACACGCTTAGACATAAACGCAACACCAAAGCTTTTCGAGTTACAACGTGTTGTTTAGGAAAAACAAGATAATTTCGCACGATGTGATATTTCCTTAAAACGTGGTTTCTGACAAATTTTGATAAAAGAAAATTCTCCTGTTGGTTCTCTTTTGAGGCTACACGTTTAGACATACACGTCACACCAAATCTTTTCGATTTACAATGTGTTGTTTAGGAGATACAAGTAAATATTTTACGATGCGTTATTTCTTCTCGTAAAGTGTTTCCAATATGTACTTATTTGTCTTCACTCTGCAAAATTGTATTTCCTTATAACGTGGTATTCTTACATATTCTTTCGAGAGAAAACTCTCCTGTGCCTTCTCTTTTGAGGCGCCACGCTTACACATACACGTAACACCAAAGCTTTTGGAGTTACAACATGTTGTTTAGGAAAAAGAAGATAATTTCGCACAATGCGGGATTTCCTTAAAACTTGGTTTTCTGCAAAATTTTGACGAAAGAAAATTCTCCTGTCGGTTCTCTTTTGAGGCTACATGTTTAGATGTACACGCCACACCAAATCTTTTCGAGTTACAACGTTTTGTTTAGGAGATACAAGCTAATTTTTTAAGATGCGTTAATTCTTCTCATAAAGTGTTTCCAGTACTTACGTATTTGTCTTTACTCTGCAACACTGTATTTCCTTATAACATGGTAATCTTACATATTCTTTCGAGAGAAAACTATCCTGTTCGTTCCCTTTTGAGGCTACACACTTAGACATACAGGCAACACCAAAGCTTTTCGAGTTAGAACGTGTTGTTTATGAAAAACAAGATAATTTCGCACGATGCGGGATTTCCTTAAAACGTGGTGTTCTGCGAAATTTTGACGAAAGAAAATTCTCCTGTGTGATCTCTTTTGAGGCTATACGTTTAGACGTACACGCCACACCAAATCCTTTCGAGTTACCCCGTGTTGTTTAGGAGATACAAGCTAATTTTGTATGATGCGTTATTCCTTCTCATAAAGTGTTTCCAATACGTACGGATTTGTCTTTACTCTGCAACACTCTATATCCTTATAACGTTGTATTCTTACATGTTCTTTTGAGAGAATACTCTCCTGTGCATTCTCTTTAGAGGCTACACGCTTAGACATACACGCAACACCAAAGCTTTCCGAGTTTCAACATGTTGTTTAGGAAAAACAAGATAATTTTGCACGATTCGGGATTTCCTTAAAACGTGGTTTTCTGACAAATATTGACGAAAGAAAGTTCTCCTGTGGGTTCTCTTTTGACGATACACGTTTAGACGTACGAGCCACACCAAATCTTATTGAGTTACAACGTATTGTTTAGGAGATACAAGCAAATTTTTTAAGATGCTTTATTTCTTCTCGTAAAGTGTTTCCAATACTTACTTATTTGTCTTTACTCTGCAACACTGTATTTCCTTATAACGTGGTATTCTTACATATTCTTTCGAGAGAAAACTCTCCTGTGCATTCTCTTTTCAGGCTACACGCTCAGACATACACGCAACACCAAAGCTTTTCGAGTTACAACGTGTTGTTTAGGAAAAACAAGGTAATTTTACACGATGTGAGATTTCCTTAAAACGTGGTTTCTGACAAATTTTGATGAAAGAAGATTGTCCTGTGGGTTCTCTTTTGAGGCTACACGTTTAGACATACATGTCATACCAAATCCTTTCGAGTTACAACATGTTGTTTAGGAGATACAAGCTAATTTTGTACGATGCGTTAATTTCTCTATTAAAGTGTTTCCAATATGAATGTATTTGTCTTCACTCTGCAACACTCTATTTCCTTATAACGTTGTATTCTTACATGTTCTTTCAAGAGAAAACTCTCCTGTGTGTTCTCTTTAGAGGCTACAGGCTTAAACATACATGCAACACGAAAGATTTTCGAGTTACAACGTGCTGTTTAGGAAAAAGTAGATAATTTGTATGATGCGGGATTTCCATAAAACGTTGTTTTCTGACAAATTTTGACGAAAGAAAGTTCTCCTGTGGGTTCTCTTTTGTGGCTACACGTGTAGACATACGAGCCACACCAAATCTTTTCGAGTTACAACGTGTTGTTTAGGAGATACAAGCAAATTTTGTACGACGCGTTATTTCTTCTCGTAAAGTGTTTCCAATACGTACTTATTTGTCTTTACTCTGCAACACTGTATTTTCTTATAACGTGGTATTCTTACATATTCTTTCGGGTGAAAACTCTCCTGTGCGTTCTCTTTTGAGGCTACACGCTTAGACAAACACGCAACGCCAAAGCTTTTCAAGTTAAAACGTGTTGTTTAGGAAAAACAAGATAATTTTGCATGATGCGAGATTTCCATAAAACGTGGTTTTCTGAAAAATTTTGACGAAAGAAAGTTCTCCTGTGGGTTCTCTTTTGAGGCTACACGTGTAGAGGTACGAGCCATACCAAATCTTTTCGAGTTACAAAGTTTTGTTTAGGAGATAAAAGCTAATTTTATACGATGTGTTATTTCTTCTCTTAAAGTGTTTCCAATATGTACGTATTTGTCTTTACTTTGCAACACTGTATTTCCTTATAACGTGGTATTCTTACATATTCTTTCGAGAGAAAACTCTCCTATGCGATCTCTTTTGAGGCTACACGCTTAGACATAAACGCAACACCAAAGCTTTTCGAGTTACAACGTGTTGTTTAGGAAAAACAAGATAATTTCGCACGATGCGATATTTCCTTAAAACGTGGTTTCTGACAAATTTTGATAAAAGAAAATTCTCCTGTTGGTTCTCTTTTGAGGCTACACGTTTAGACATACACGTCACACCAAATCTTTTCGATTTACAATGTGTTGTTTAGGAGATACAAGTAAATATTTTACGATGCGTTATTTCTTCTCGTAAAGTGTTTCCAATATGTACTTATTTGTCTTCACTCTGCAAAATTGTATTTCCTTATAACGTGGTATTCTTACATATTCTTTCGAGAGAAAACTCTCCTGTGCCTTCTCTTTTGAGGCGCCACGCTTACACATACACGTAACACCAAAGCTTTTGGAGTTACAACATGTTGTTTAGGAAAAAGAAGATAATTTCGCACAATGCGGGATTTCCTTAAAACTTGGTTTTCTGCAAAATTTTGACGAAAGAAAATTCTCCTGTCGGTTCTCTTTTGAGGCTACATGTTTAGATGTACACGCCACACCAAATCTTTTCGAGTTACAACGTTTTGTTTAGGAGATACAAGCTAATTTTTTAAGATGCGTTAATTCTTCTCATAAAGTGTTTCCAGTACTTACGTATTTGTCTTTACTCTGCAACACTGTATTTCCTTATAACATGGTAATCTTACATATTCTTTCGAGAGAAAACTATCCTGTTCGTTCCCTTTTGAGGCTACACACTTAGACATACAGGCAACACCAAAGCTTTTCGAGTTAGAACGTGTTGTTTATGAAAAACAAGATAATTTCGCACGATGCGGGATTTCCTTAAAACGTGGTGTTCTGCGAAATTTTGACGAAAGAAAATTCTCCTGTGTGATCTCTTTTGAGGCTATACGTTTAGACGTACACGCCACACCAAATCCTTTCGAGTTACCCCGTGTTGTTTAGGAGATACAAGCTAATTTTGTATGATGCGTTATTCCTTCTCATAAAGTGTTTCCAATACGTACGGATTTGTCTTTACTCTGCAACACTCTATATCCTTATAACGTTGTATTCTTACATGTTCTTTTGAGAGAATACTCTCCTGTGCATTCTCTTTAGAGGCTACACGCTTAGACATACACGCAACACCAAAGCTTTCCGAGTTTCAACATGTTGTTTAGGAAAAACAAGATAATTTTGCACGATTCGGGATTTCCTTAAAACGTGGTTTTCTGACAAATATTGACGAAAGAAAGTTCTCCTGTGGGTTCTCTTTTGACGATACACGTTTAGACGTACGAGCCACACCAAATCTTATTGAGTTACAACGTATTGTTTAGGAGATACAAGCAAATTTTTTAAGATGCTTTATTTCTTCTCGTAAAGTGTTTCCAATACTTACTTATTTGTCTTTACTCTGCAACACTGTATTTCCTTATAACGTGGTATTCTTACATATTCTTTCGAGAGAAAACTCTCCTGTGCATTCTCTTTTCAGGCTACACGCTCAGACATACACGCAACACCAAAGCTTTTCGAGTTACAACGTGTTGTTTAGGAAAAACAAGGTAATTTTACACGATGTGAGATTTCCTTAAAACGTGGTTTCTGACAAATTTTGATGAAAGAAGATTGTCCTGTGGGTTCTCTTTTGAGGCTACACGTTTAGACATACATGTCATACCAAATCCTTTCGAGTTACAACATGTTGTTTAGGAGATACAAGCTAATTTTGTACGATGCGTTAATTTCTCTATTAAAGTGTTTCCAATATGAATGTATTTGTCTTCACTCTGCAACACTCTATTTCCTTATAACGTTGTATTCTTACATGTTCTTTCAAGAGAAAACTCTCCTGTGTGTTCTCTTTAGAGGCTACAGGCTTAAACATACATGCAACACGAAAGATTTTCGAGTTACAACGTGCTGTTTAGGAAAAAGTAGATAATTTGTATGATGCGGGATTTCCATAAAACGTTGTTTTCTGACAAATTTTGACGAAAGAAAGTTCTCCTGTGGGTTCTCTTTTGTGGCTACACGTGTAGACATACGAGCCACACCAAATCTTTTCGAGTTACAACGTGTTGTTTAGGAGATACAAGCAAATTTTGTACGACGCGTTATTTCTTCTCGTAAAGTGTTTCCAATACGTACTTATTTGTCTTTACTCTGCAACACTGTATTTTCTTATAACGTGGTATTCTTACATATTCTTTCGGGTGAAAACTCTCCTGTGCGTTCTCTTTTGAGGCTACATGCTTAGACAAACACGCAACGCCAAAGCTTTTCAAGTTAAAACGTGTTGTTTAGGAAAAACAAGATAATTTTGCATGATGCGAGATTTCCATAAAACGTGGTTTTCTGAAAAATTTTGACGAAAGAAAGTTCTCCTGTGGGTTCTCTTTTGAGGCTACACGTGTAGAGGTACGAGCCATACCAAATCTTTTCGAGTTACAAAGTTTTGTTTAGGAGATAAAAGCTAATTTTATACGATGTGTTATTTCTTCTCTTAAAGTGTTTCCAATATGTACGTATTTGTCTTTACTTTGCAACACTGTATTTCCTTATAACGTGGTATTCTTACATATTCTTTCGAGAGAAAACTCTCCTATGCGATCTCTTTTGAGGCTACACGCTTAGACATAAACGCAACACCAAAGCTTTTCGAGTTACAACGTGTTGTTTAGGAAAAACAAGATAATTTCGCACGATGCGATATTTCCTTAAAACGTGGTTTCTGACAAATTTTGATAAAAGAAAATTCTCCTGTTGGTTCTCTTTTGAGGCTACACGTTTAGACATACACGTCACACCAAATCTTTTCGATTTACAATGTGTTGTTTAGGAGATACAAGTAAATATTTTACGATGCGTTATTTCTTCTCGTAAAGTGTTTCCAATATGTACTTATTTGTCTTCACTCTGCAAAATTGTATTTCCTTATAACGTGGTATTCTTACATATTCTTTCGAGAGAAAACTCTCCTGTGCCTTCTCTTTTGAGGCTCCACGCTTACACATACACGCAACACCAAAGCTTTTCGAGTTACAACATGTTGTTTAGGAAAAGAAGATGATTTCGCACGATGCGGGATTTCCTTAAAACGTGGTTTTCTGAAAAATTTTGACGAAAGAAAATTCTCCAGTGGGTTAGCTTTTGAGGCTACATGTTTAGATGTACACGCCACACCAAATCTTTTCGAGTTACAACGTGTTGTTTAGGAGATACAAGCTAATTTTGTAAGATGCATTAATTAATGCAGTAAAGTGTCTCCTTGTAAAGTGTTTCCAATACGTATGTATTTGTCTTTACTCTGCGACACTGTATTTCCTTATAATGTGGTATTCTTACATATTCTTTAGAGAGAAAACTATCCTGTGCGTTCCCCTTTGAGACTACACACTTAGACATACAGGCAACACCAAAGCTTTTCGAGTTACAACGTGTTGTTTATGAAAAACAAGGTAATTTCACACAATGCGGGATTTCCTTAAAACGTGGTGGTCTGACAAATTTTGACGAAAGAAAATTCTCCTGTGGGTTCTCTTTTGAGGTAACAAGTTTAGATGTGCATGCCACACCAAATCCTTTCGAGTTACCACATGTTGTTTAGGAGATAGAAGCTAATTTTTTACGATGTGTTATTTCTTCTAGTAAAGTGTTTCCAATAAGTACGCATTTGTCTTTACTCTGCAATACTCTATTTCCTTATAACGTTGTATTCTTACATGTTCTTTCGAGAGAAAACTCTCCTGTGCATTCTCTTTAGAGGCTTCACGCTTAGACATACACGCAACACCAAAGCTTTTCGAGTTACAACGTTTTGTTTAGGAAAAACAAGATAATTTTGCACAATGCGGGATTTCCTTAAAACGTGGTTTTCTGACAAATATTGTCGAAAGAAAGTTCTCCTGTGGGTTCTCTTTTGAGGCTACACGTTTAGACGTACGAGCCACACCAAATCTTTTCGAGTTGCAACGTGTTGTTTAGGAGATACAAGCAAATATTTTACGATGCGTTATTCCTTCTTGTAAAGTGTTTCCAATACGTACTTATTTGTCTTTAATCTGCAACACTGTACTACCTTTAACGTGGTATTCTTACATATTCTTTCGAGAGAAAACTCTCCTGTGCGTTCTCTTTTGAGGCTACACGCTTAGACATACACGCAACACCAAAGCTTTTCGAGTTACAACGTGTTGTTTAGGAAAAACAATATAATTTCGCACGATGCGAGATTTCCTTAAAACTTCGTTTCTGACAAATTTTGATGAAAGAAAATTCTCCTGTGGGTTCTCGTTTGAGGCTACACGTTTAGACGTACATGTCACACCAAATCTTTTCGAGTTACAACATGTTGTTTAGGAGATACAAGCTAATTTTTTTCGATCCGTTATTTCTTCTCGTAAAGTGTTTCCAATATGTACTTATTTGTCTTTACTCTGCAAAATTGTATTTCCTTATAACGTGGTATTCTTACATATTCTTTCCAGAGAAAACGCTCCTGTGCCTTCTCTTTTGAGGCTCCACGCTTACACATACACTCAACACCAAAGCTTTTCGAGTTACAACCTGTTGTTTAGCGAAAAGAAGATGATTTCGCACGATGCTGGATTTCCTTAAAACGTGGTTTTCTGACAAATTTTGACGAAAGAAAATTCTCCTGTGGGTTCTCTTTTGAGGCTACATGTTTAAATGAACACGCCACAGCAAATCTTTTCGAGTTACAATGTGTTATTTAGGAGATACAAGCTAATTTTTTACGATGCGTTAATTCTTCTCCTAAAGTGTTTCCAATATGTACTTATTTGTCTTTACTCTGCAAAATTGTATTTCCTTATAACGTGGTATTCTTACATATTCTTTCGAGAGAAAACTCTCCTGTGCCTTCTCTTTTGAGGCGCCACGCTTACACATACACGTAACACCAAAGCTTTTGGAGTTACAACATGTTGTTTAGGAAAAAGAAGATAATTTCGCACAATGCGGGATTTCCTTAAAACTTGGTTTTCTGCAAAATTTTGACGAAAGAAAATTCTCCTGTCGGTTCTCTTTTGAGGCTACATGTTTAGATGTACACGCCACACCAAATCTTTTCGAGTTACAACGTTTTGTTTAGGAGATACAAGCTAATTTTTTAAGATGCGTTAATTCTTCTCATAAAGTGTTTCTAGTACATACGTATTTGTCTTTACTCTGCAACACTGTATTTCCTTATAACATGGTAATCTTACATATTCTTTCGAGAGAAAACTATCCTGTTCGTTCCCTTTTGAGGCTACACACTTAGACATACAGGCAACACCAAAGCTTTTCGAGTTAGAACGTGTTGTTTATGAAAAACAAGATAATTTCACACGATGCGGGATTTCCTTAAAACGTGGTGTTCTGAGAAATTTTGACGAAAGAAAATTCTCCTGTGTGTTCACTTTTGAGGCTATACGTTTAGACGTACACGCCACACCAAATCCTTTCGAGTTACCACGTGTTGTTTAGGAGATACAAGCTAATTTTGTACGATGCGTTATTCCTTCTCATAAAGTGTTTCCAATACGTACGCATTTGTCTTTACTCTGCAACACTCTATATCCTTATAACGTTGTATTCTTACATGTTCTTTTGAGAGAATACTCTCCTGTGCATTCTCTTTAGAGGCTACACGCTTAGACATACACGCAACACCAAAGCTTTCCGAGTTTCAACATGTTGTTTAGGAAAAACAAGATAATTTTGCACGATTCGGGATTTCCTTAAAACGTGGTTTTCTGACAAATATTGACGAAAGAAAGTTCTCCTGTGGGTTCTCTTTTGAAGATACACGTTTAGACGTACGAGCCACACCAAATCTTATTGAGTTACAACGTATTGTTTAGGAGATACAAGCAAATTTTTTAAGATGCTTTATTTCTTCTCGTAAAGTGTTTCCAATACTTACTTATTTGTCTTTACTCTGCAACACTGTACTTCCTTATAACGTGGTATTCTTACATATTCTTTCGAGAGAAAACTCTCCTGTGCATTCTCTTTTCAGGCTACATGCTCAGACATACACGCAACACCAAAGCTTTTCGAGTTACAACGTGTTGTTTAGGAAAAACAAGGTAATTTTACACGATGTGAGATTTCCTTAAAACGTGGTTTCTGACAAATTTTGATGAAAGAAGATTGTCCTGTGGGTTCTCTTTTGAGGCTACACGTTTAGACATACATGTCATACCAAATCCTTTCGAGTTACAACATGTTGTTTAGGAGATACAAGCTAATTTTGTACGATGCGTTAATTTCTCTGTTAAAGTGTTTCCAATATGTATGTATTTGTCTTTACTCTGCAACACTCTATTTCCTTATAACGTTGTATTCTTACATGTTCTTTCAAGAGAAAACTCTCCTGTGTGTTCTCTTTAGAGGCTACAGGCTTAAACATACATGCAACATGAAAGATTTTCGAGTTACAACGTGCTGTTTAGGAAAAAGTAGATAATTTGTATGATGCGGGATTTCCATAAAACGTTGTTTTCTGACAAATTTTGACGAAAGAAAGTTCTCCTGTGGGTTCTCTTTTGTGGCTACACGTTTAGACATACGAGCCACACCAAATCTTTTCGAGATACAACGTGTTGTTTAGGAGATACAAGCAAATTTTGTACGACGCGTTATTTCTTCTCGTAAAGTGTTTCCAATACGTACTTATTTGTCTTTACTCTGCAACACTGTATTTTCTTATAACGTGGTATTCTTACATATTCTTTCGGGTGAAAACTCTCCTGTGCATTCTCTTTTGAGGCTACACGCTTAGACAAACACGCAACGCCAAAGCTTTTCAAGTTAATACGTGTTGTATAGGAAAAACAAGATAATTTCGCATGATGCGAGATTTCCATAAAACGTGTTTTTCTGAAAAATTTTGACGAAAGAAAGTTCTCCTGTGGGTTCTCTTTTGAGGCTACACGTGTAGAGGTACGAGCCATACAAAATCTTTTCGAGTTACAAAGTTTTGTTTAGGAGATAAAAGCTAATTTTATATGATGTGTTATTTCTTCTCTTAAAGTGTTTCCAATATGTACGTATTTGTCTTTACTTTGCAACACTGTATTTCCTTATAACGTGGTATTCTTACATATTCTTTCGAGAGAAAACTCTCCTATGCATTCTCTTTTGAGGCTACACGCTTAGACATAAACGCAACACCAAAGCTTTTCGAGTTACAACGTGTTGTTTAGGAAAAACAAGATAATTTCGCACGATGCGATATTTCCTTAAAACGTGGTTTCTGACAAATTTTGATGAAAGAAAATTCTCCTGTTGGTTCTCTTTTGAGGCTACACGTTTAGACATACACGTCACACCAAATCTTTTCGAGTTACAATGTGTTGTTTAGGAGATACAAGTAAATATTTTACGATGCGTTATTTCTTCTCGTAAAGTGTTTCCAATATGTACTTATTTGTCTTTACTCTGCAAAATTGTATTTCCTTATAACGTGGTATTCTTACATATTCTTTCGAGAGAAAACTCTCCTGTGCCTTTTCTTTTGAGGCTCCATGCTTACACATACACGCAACACCAAAGCTTTTCGAGTTACAGCATGTTGTTTAGGAAAAAGAAGATGATTTCGCACGATGCAGGATTTATTTAAAACGTGGTTTTCTGAAAAATTTTGACGAAGGAAAATTCTCCTGTGGGTTCTCTTTTGAGGCTACATGTTTAGAAGTACATGCCATGCCAAATCTTTTCGAGTTACAACGTGTTGTTTAGGAGATACAAGCTAATTTTGTATGATGCGTCAATACTTCTTGTAAAGTGTTTCCAATACGTATGTATATGTCTTTACTCTGCAACACTGTATTTCCTTAGAACGTGGTATTCATACATATTCTTTCGAGAGAAAACTATCCTTTGCATTCGTTTTTGAGGCTACACACTTAGACATACAGGCAACACCAAAGCTTTTCGAATTACAACGTGTTGTTTATGAAAAACAAGATAATTTCGCACAATGCGGGATTTCCTTAAACCGTTGTGTTCTGACAAATTTTGACGAAAGAAAATTCTCCTGTGGATTCTCATTTGATGCTACACGTTTAGACGTGCACGCCACACCAAATCCTTTCGAGTTACCACGTGTTGTTTAGGAGATACAAGGTAATTTGGTACGATGTGTTATTTCTTCTCGTAAAATGTTTCCAATACGTACTTATTTGTCTCTCTCTGCAACACTGTATTTCCTTATAACGTGGTATTCTTACATATTCTTTTGAGGGAAAACTCTCCTGTGCATTCTCTTTTGAGGCTACACGTTTAGACATACACGCAACACCAAAGCTTTTCGAGTTACAACGTGTTGTTTAGTAAAAACTAGATAATTTCGCATGATGCGAGATTTCCATAAATGTGGTTTTCTGAAAAATTTGACGAAAGAAAGTTCTGCTCTGGGTTCTCTTTTGAGGCTACACTTGTAGAGGTTCGAGCCACACCAAATCTTTTCGAGTTAAAAAGTGTTGTTTAGGAGATACAAGCTAATTTTGTACGATGCGTTATTTCTCCTTTTAAAGTATTTCCAATACGTACGTAGTTGTCTTTACTCTGCAACACTGTATTTCCTTATAATGTGGTATTCCTACATATTCTTTCGAGAGAAAACTCTCCTGTGCCTTCTATTTTGAGGCTACACATTTAAACATACACGCAACACCAAAGCTTTTCGATTTACAACGTGTTGTTTAGGAAAAACAAGATAATTTCGCACAATGCGAGATTTCCTTAAAAAAAAAAAGTGAAGGCACAGGAGAGTTTTCTCTCGAAAGAATATGTAAGAATACCACGTTAAAATGAAATACAGTGTTGCAGAGTAAAGACAAATACGTACGTATTGGAAACACTTTAATAGAAGAAATAACGCATCGTACAAAATTAGCTTGTATCTCCTAAACAACACGTTGTATCCGAAAAGATTTGGTGTGATTCGTACCTCTACACGTGTAGCCTCAAAAAAGAACCCACAGAAGAACTTTCTTTCCTCAAAATTTTTCAGAAAACCACGTTTTATGGAAATCTCGCATCGTGCAAAATTATCTTGTTTTTCCTAAACAACACGTTGTAACTCGAAAAGCTTTGGAGTTGCGTGTTTGTCTAAGCGTGTAGCATCAAAAGAGAACGCACAGGAGAGTTTTCCCTTGAAAGAATATGTAAGAATACCTCTTTATAAGGAAATACAGTGTTGCAGAGTAAAGACAAATAAGTACGTATTGGAAACACTTTATGAGAAGAAATAACACATCGTACAAAATTAGCTTGTATATCCTAAACAACACGTTGTAACTCGAAAAGATTTGGTGTTACGTGAATGTCTAAACGTGTAGCCTCAAAAGAGAACCCACAGGAGAATTTTCTTTCGTCAAAATTTTTCAGAAAACCACGTTTTAAGGAAATCCCGCCTCGTGCGAAATCATCTTCTTTTTCCTAAACAACATGTTGTAACTCGAAAAGCTTTGGTGTTGCGTGTATGTGTAAGCGTGGAGCCTCAAAAGAGAAGGCACAGGAGAGTTTTCTCTCGAAAGAATATGTAAGAATACCACGTTATAAGGAAATACAGTGTTGCAGAGTAAAGACAAATAAGTACATATTGGAAACACGTTACAAAAAGAAATAATGCATCGTACAAAATTAGCTTGTATCTCCTAAACAACACGTTGTAACTCGAAAAGCTTTGGTATTGCGTGTATATCTAAGCGTGTAGCCTCAAAAGAGAACGCACAGGAGAGTTTTCTCTCAAAATAATATGTAAGAATACCACGTTATAAGGAAATACTGTGTAGCAGAGTAAAGACAACTATGTACCTTTTGGAAACACTTTATGAGAAGAAATAACGCATGGTACAAAATTAGCTTGTATCTCCTAAACAACACGTGGTAACTCGAAAGGATTTGGTGTGGCGTGTACATCTAAAAATGTAGCCTCAAATGAGAACCCACAGGAGAATTTTCTTTCATCAAAATTTGTCAGAAACCACGTTTTAAGGAAATCTCTCATAGTGCAAAATTATGTTGTTTTTCCTAAACAACACGTTGTAACTCGACAAGCTTTGGTGTTGCATGTATGTCTAAGCTTGTAGCCTCAAAAGAAAATGCACAGGAGAGTTTTCTCTTGAACGAATATGTAAGAATACCACGTTATAAGGAAATACAGTGTTGCAGAGTAAAGACAACTACGTACATATTGGAAACACTTTAAGAGAAGATATAACGCATCGTACAAAATTTGCTTGTTACTCCTAAACAACACGTTGTAACTCGAAAAGATTTGGTGTGGCTCGTACTTCTGCACGTGTAGCCTTAAAAGAGGACCCACAGGAGAACTTTCTTTCGTCAAAATTTTTCAGAAAACCACGTTTTATGGAAATCTCGCATCGTGCGAAATTATCTTGTTTTTCCTAAACAACACATTGTAACTAGAAAAGCTTTGGCGTTGCGAGTTTGTCTAAGCGTGTCGCCTCAAAAGAGAACACACAGGAGAGTTTTCCCTCGAAATAATATGTAAGAATACCACCTTATAAGGAAATACAGTGTTGCAGAGTAAAGACAAATAAGTACGCATTGGAAACACTTTACTAGAAGAAATAAGGCATTGTACAAAATTAGCTTGTATCTCCTAAACAACACGTTGTAACTCGAAAAGACTTGGTGTGGCTCGTACGTCTACACATGTAGCCTCAAAAGAGAATCGAAAGGAAAACTTTCTTTCATCCAAATTTGTCAGGAAACCACGTTTTAAGAAATCCTGCATCGTGCAAAATTATCTTGTTTTTCCTAAACAACATGTTGTAACTCGAAAAGCTTTGGTGTTGCGTGTATGTCTGAGCATGTAGCCTCTAAAGAGAATGCACAGGAGAGCTTTCTCTCGAAAGAACATGTAAGAATACAACGTTATAAGGAAATATAGTGTTGCAGAGTAAAGACAAAGACATACTTATTGGAAACACTTTACGAGAAGAAATATCGCATCATACAAAATTAGCTTGTATCTCCTAAACAACACGTGGTAACTCGAAAGGATTTGGTGTGGCGTGTACGTCTAAACGTGTAGCCTCAAAAGAGAACCCACAGGAGAAATTTCTTTCGTCAAATTTTTTCAGAAAACCACATTTTAAGGAAATCCCGCATCGTGAGAAATTATCTTGTTTTTCATAAACACCACGTTGTAACTCAAAAAGCTTTGGTGTTGCCTCTATGTCTAACTGTGTACCCTCAAAAGGTTACGCACAGGATAGTTTTCTCTCAAAAGAATATGTAAGAATACCACGTTATAAGGAAATACAATGTTGCAGAGTAAAGACAAACACGTACTTATTGGAAACACTTTATGAGCAGAATTAACGCATCATAAAAAATTAGCTTGTATCTCCTAAACAACACGTTGTAACTCGACAAGATTTGGTGCGGCGTGTACGGCTAAACGTGTAGACTCAAAAGAGAACCCACAGGAGAATTTTCTTTCGTCAATTTTTTTCAGAAAAACACGTTTTAAGGAAATCCCGCATCCTGCGAAATCATCTTCTTTTTCCTAAACAACATGTTGTAACTCGAAAAGCTTTGGTGTTGCGTGTATGTGTAAGCGTGGAGCCTCAAAAGTGAAGGCACAGGAGAATTTTCTCTCGAAATAATATGTAAGAATACCACCTTATAAGGAAATACAATTTTGCAGAGTAAAGACAATAAGTACATATAGGAAACACTTTAAGAGAAAAATAACGCATCGTAAAAAATTAGCTTGTATCTCCTAAACAACACATTATAACTCGAAAAGATTTGGTGTGACGTGTACGTCTAAACGAGTAGCCTCAAAAGAGAACCCAAAGGAGAATTTTCTTTCATCAAAATTTGTCAGAAACCACGTTTTAAGGAAATCTCGCATCGTGCGAAATTATCTAGTTTTTCCTAAACTACACGTTGTAACTCGAGAAGATTTGCTGCTGCGTGTATGTCTAAGCTTGTAGCCTCAAAAGAGAAAGCACAGGATAGTTTTCTCTCGAAATAATATGTAAGAATACCACGTTATAAGTAAATACAGTGTTGCAGAGTAAAGACAAATATGTACGTATTGGAAACACTTTAAGAGAAGAAATAACGCATCGTACAAAATTAGCTTGTATCTCCTAAACAACACGTGATAAGTCGAAAGGATTTGGTGTGGCGTGTACGTCTAAACGTGTAGCCTCAAAAGAGAACCCACAGGAGAATTTTCTTTCGTCAAATTTGTCAGAAAACCACGTTTTAAGGAAATCCTGCATCGTGCGAAATTATCTTGTTTTCCATAAACAACACGTTGTAACTTGAAAAGCTTTGGTGTTGCCTGTATGTCTAAGTGTGTAGCCTCAAAAGGGAACGCAAAGAATATGTAAGAATACCACGTTATAAGGAAATACAATGTTGCAGAGTAAAGACAAATATGTACGTATTGGAAACACTTTAGGAGAAGAATTAAAGCATCGTAAAAACTTAGCTTGTATCTCCTAAACAACACGTTGTAACTCGTAAAGATTTGGTGTGGCGTGTACGTCTAAACATGTAGCCTCAAAAGAGAACCCAAAGGAGAATTTTCTTTCGTCAAAATTTTTCAGAAACCCACGTTTTAAGGAAATCCCGCATCGTGATAAATCATCCTCTTTTTCCTAAACAACATGTTATAACTCGAAAAGCTTTGGTGTTGTGTGTATGTGTAAGCGTGGAGCCTCAAAAGAGAAGGCACAGGAGAGTTTTCTCTCGAAAGAATATGTAAGAATACCACATTATAAGGAAATACAATTTTGCAGAGTAAGACACATAAGTACATATTGGAAACACTTTATGAGAAGAAATAACACATCGTACAAAATTAGCTTGTATCTCCTAAACAACACGTTGTAACTCGAAAAGATTTGGTGTGACGTGTACGTCTAAATGTGTAGCCTCAAAAGAGAACCGACAGGAGAATTTTCTTTCATCAAAATTTGTCAGAAACCACGTTTTAAGGAAATCTCGCATTGTGCGAAATTATCTTGTATTTCCTAAACAACACGTTGTAACTCGAAAAGCTTTGGTGTTGGGTGTATGTCTAAGCTTGTAGCCTCAAAAGAGAATGCACAGGAGAGTTTTCTCTCGAAAGATTATGTAAGAATACCACGTTATAAGAAAATATAGTGTTGCAGAGTAAAGACAAATATGAAGGTATTGGAAACACTTTAAGAGAAGAAATAATGCATCGTACAAAATTAGCTTGTATCTCCTAAACAACACGTTGTAACTCGAAAAGATTTGGAGTGGCTCGTACTTCTACACGTGTAGTCTTAAAAGAGAACCCACAGGAGACTTTCTTTCTTCAAAATTTTTTAGAAAACCACGTTTTATGGAAATCTCCCATCGTACGAAATTATCTTGTTTTTCCTAAACAACACATTGTAACTCGAAAAGCTTTGGCACTGCGAGTTTGTCTAAGCGTGTCGCCTCAAAAGATAACACACAGGAGAGTTTTCCCTCGAAATAATATGTAAGAATACCACCTTATAAGGAAATACAGTGTTGCAGAGTAAAGACAAATAAGTACGTATTGGAAACACTTTACTAGAAGAAATAACGCATCGTACAAAATTTGCTTGTATCTCCTAAACAACACGTTGTAACTCAAAAGATTTGGTGTAGCTCGTACGTCTACACGTGTAGCCTCAAAAGAGAACCGAAAGGAGAACTTTCTTTCGTCAAAATTTGTCAGGAAACCACGTTTTAAGGAAATCATGCATCGTGCAAAATTAACTTGTTTTTCCTAAATCACATGTTGTAACTCGAAAAGCTTTGGTGTTGCGTGTATGTCTGAGCATGTAGCCTCTAAAGAGAATGCACAGGAGATTTTTCTCTCGAAAGAACATGTAAGAATACAACGTTATAAGGAAATACAGTGTTGCAGAGTAAAGACAAATACGTACTTATTGGAAACACTACGAGAAGAAATAACGCATCATACAAAATTAGCTAGTATCTCCTAAACAACAGGTGGTAACTCGAAAGGATTTCATGTGGCGTGTACGTCTAAACGTGTAGCCTCAAAAGAGGACCCACAGGAGAATTTTCTTTCGTCAAAATTTTTCAGAAAACCACGTTTTAAGGAAATCCCGCATCGTGAGAAATTATCTTGTTTTACATAAACAACACGTTGTACCTCGAAAAGCTTTGGTGTTGCCTCTATGTCTAACTGTGTAGCCTCGAAAGGGAACGCACAGGATAGTTTTCTCTCGAAAGAATATGTAAGAATACCACGTTATAAGGAAATACAATGTTGCAGAGTAAAGACAAACAAGTACTTATTGGAAACACTTTACGAGAAGAATTAACACATCATAAAAAATTAGCTTGTATCTCCTAAACAACACGTTGTAACTCGACAAGATTTGGTGTGGCGTGTACCTCTAAACGTGTAGCCTCAAAAGAGAACCCACAGGAGAATTTTCTTTCGTCAAAATTTTTCAGAAAACCACGTTTTAAGGAAATCCCGCATCCTGCGAAATCATCTTCTTTTTCCTAAACAACATGTTGTAACTCGAAAAGCTTTGGTGTTGCGTGTATGTGTAAGCGTGGAGCCTCAAAGGTGAAGTCACAGGAGAGTTTTCTCTCTAAATAATATGTAAGAATACATCATTATAAGGAAATACAATTTTGCAGAGTAAAGACAAATAAGTACATATTGGAAACACTTTATGAGAAGAAATAATGCATTGTACAAAATTAGCTTGTATCTCCTAAACAACACGTTGTAACTCGAAAAGATTTGGTGTGACGTGTACGTCTAAATGTGTAGCCTCAAAAGAGTACCCACAGGAGAATTTTCTTTCATAAAAATTTGTCAGAAACCACGTTTTAAGGAAATCTCGCATCGTGCGAAATTATCTTGTTTTTCCTAAACAACACGTTGTAACTCGAAAAGCTTTGGCGTTGAGTGTTTTTCTAAGCGTGTAGCTTCAAAAGAGAATGCACAGGAGAGTTTTCCCTCGAAATAATATGTAAGAAGACCATGTTATAAGGAAAAACAGTGTTGCAGATTTAAGACAAATAAGTACATATTGGAAACACTTTACGAGAAAAAATAACTCATCGTACAATATTTGCTTGTATCTCCTAAACAACACGTTGTAAATCGAGGATATTTGGTATGGCTCGTACGTTTACATGTGTAGCCTCAAAAGAGAACCCACAGGAGAACTTTCTTTCGTCAAAATTTGTCAAAAAACCATGTTTTAAGGAAATCTCGCATCGTGCGAAATTATCTTGTTTTTCCTAAACAACACGTTGTAACTCGAAAAGCTTTGTCGTTGCGTGTTTGTCTAAGCGTGTAGCTCCAAAAGAGAATGCACAGGAGAGTTTTCCCTCGAAATAATATGTAAGAATACCATGTTATAAGGAAATACAGTTTTGCAGATTTAAGACAAATAAGTACATATTGGAAACACTTTACGAGAAGAAATAACTCATCATACAATATTTGCTTGTATCTCCTAAACAACACATTGTAACTCGAGGATATTTGGTATGGCTCATACGTCTACACGTGTAGCCTCAATAGAGAACCCAAAGGAGAACTTTCTTGCGTCAAAATTTGTCAAAAAAACACGTTTTAAGGAAATCCCGCATCGTGCAAAATATCTTGTTTTTCCTAAACAACACGTTGTAACTCGAAAAACTTTGGTGTTGCTTGTATGCCTGAGCATGTAGCCTCTAAAGAGAATGCACCGGAGAGTTTTCTCACAAAAGCACATGTAAGAATACAACGTTATAAGGAATTACAGTGTTGCAGAGTAAAGACAAATAAGTACGTATTGGAAACACTTTACAAGAAGAAATAACGCATCATAAAAAATTAGCTTGTATCTCCTAAACAACACGTAGTAACTCGAAAGGATACGGTGTGGCGTGTACGTCTAAACATGTAGCCTCAAAAGAGAACTCACAGGGGAATTTTCTTTCGTCAAAATTTCTCAGAAAACCACGTTTTAAGGAATTCCCGCATCGTGAGAAATTATCTTGTTTTTCATAAACAACACGTTGTAACTCGAAAAGCTTTGGTGTTGCCTGTATGTCTATGTGTGTAGCCTCAAAGGGAACACACAGGAGAGTTTTTTTTTTCTCGAAAGAATATGTAAGAATACCACGTTATAAGGAAATACAATGTTGCAGAATAAAGACAAATACGTATGTATTGGAAAGACTTTATGAGAAGAAGTAATGCATCATACAAAATTAGCTTGTATCTCCTAAACAAAACGTTGTAACTCGAAAAGATTTGGTGCGGCCTGTACGTCTAAACGTGTAGCCTCAAAAAAGAACCCACAGGAGAATTTTCTTTCGTCAAAATTTTTCAGAAAACCACGTTTTAAGGAAATCCCGCATCCTGCGAAATCATCTTCTTTATCCTAAACAACATGTTGTAACTCGAAAAGCTTTGGTGATGCGTGTATGTGTAAGCGTGGAGCTTCAAAATCGAAGGCACAGGAGAGTTTTCTCTTGAAAGAATATGTAAGAATAGCACGTTATAAGGAAATACTATTTTGCAGAGTAAAGACAAAAAATACGTATTGGAAACACTTTACGAGAAGAATTAACGCTTCGTACAAAATTAGCTTGTATCTCCTAAACAACACGTTGTAACTCGAAAAGATTTGGTGTGACTTGTACGTCTAAACGTGTAGCCTCAAAAGAGAACCCACAGGAGAATTTTCATTCATCAAAATTTGTCAGAAACCACGTTTTAAGGAAATCTCGCATCGTGCGAAATTATCTTGTTTTTCCTAAACAACACATTGTAACTCGAAAAGCTTTGGTGTTGCGTGTATGTCTAAGCGTGTAACCTCAAAAGAGAACGCACAGGAGAGTTTTCTCTCGAAAGAATATGTAAGAATACCACGTTATAAGGAAATACAATTTTGCAGAATAAAGACAAATAAATACATATTGGAAACACTTTACGAGAAAAAATAACGCATCGTACAAAATTAGCTTGTATCTCCTAACCAACACGTTGTAACTCGAAAAGATTTGGTGTGACGTGTACATCTAAAAGTGTAGCCTTAAACTAGAACCCACAGGAGAATTTACTTTCATCAAAATTTGTCAGAAACCACGTTTAAGGAAATCTCGCTTCGTGTGAAATTACCTTGTTTTTGCTAAACAACACGTTGTAACTCGAAAAGCTTTGGTGTTGCGTGTATGTCAAAGCGTGTAGCCTCAAAAGAGAACGCACAGAAGAGTTTTCTCTCGAAAGAATAGGTGAGAATACCACGTAATAAGGAAATACAGTGTTGCATTGTAAAGACAACTAAGTACTTATTGGAAACACTTTAAGAGAAGAAATAACGCATCGTACAAAATTAGCTGGTATCTCCTAAACAACACGTTGTAACTCGAAAAGATTTGGTGTGGCGCGTACCTCTACACGTGTAGCCTCAAAAGAGAACCCCCAGGAGAACTTTCTTTCGTCAAAATTTTTCAGAAAACCACGTTTTAAGGAAATCCCGCATCGTGGGAAATTATCTTGTTTTTCATAAACAACACGTTGTAACTTGAAAAGCTTTGGTGTTGCCTCTATGTCTAACTGTGTAGCCTCAAAAGGGAACGCACAGGATAGTTTTCTCTCGAAAGAATATGTAAGAATACCACGTTATAAGGATATATAATGTTGCAGAGTAAAGACAAACACGTACTTATTGGAAACACTTAACGAGAAGATTTAACCATGATAAAAAATTAGATTGTATCTCCTAAAGAACACGTTGTAACTCGACAAGATTTGGTGTGCCGTGTACGTCTAAACGTGTAACCTCAAAAGAGAACCCACAGGAGAAATTTCTTTCGTCAAAATTTTTCAGAAAACCACGTTTTAAGGAAATCCCGCATCATGCGAAATCATCTTCTTTTTCCTAAACAACATGTTGTAACTCGAAAAGCTTTGGTGTTGCGTGTATGTGTAACCGTGGAGCCTCAAAAGAGAAGGCACAGGAGAGTTTTCTCTCGAAATAATATGTAAGAATACCACGTTATAAGGAAATACAATTTTGCAGAGTAAAGACAAATAAGTTCATATTGGAAACACTTTATGAGAAGAAATAACGCATCGTACAAAATTAGCTTGTATCTCCTAAACTACACGTTGTAACTCGAAAAGATTTGGTGTGACGTGTACGTCTAAACGTGTAGCCTCAAAAGAGTACCCACAGGAGAATTTTCTTTCATCAAAATTTGTCAGAAACCACGTTTTAAGGAAATCTCGCATCGTGCGAAATTATCTTGTTTTTCCTAAACAACACGTTGTAACTCGAAAAGCTTTGGTGTTGCGTGTATGTCTAAGCGTGTAACCTCAAAAGCGAACGCACAGGAGAGTTTTCTCTCGAAAGAATATGTAAGAATACCACGTTATAAGGAAATACAATTTTGCAGAGTAAAGACAAATAAATACATATTGGAAACACTTTACGAGAAGAAATAACGCATCGTACAAAATTAGCTTGTATCTCCTAACCAACACGTTGTAACTCGAAAAGATTTGGTGTGACGTGTACATCTACAAGTGTAGCCTTAAACTAGAACCCACAGGAGAATTTTCTTTCATCAAAATTTGTCAGAAACCACGTTTTAAGGAAATCTCGCATCGTGCGAAATTATCTTGTTTTTCCTAAACAACATGTTGTAACTCGAAAAGCTTTGGTGTTGCGTGTATGTCTAAGCGTGTAACCTCAAAAGAGAACGCACAGGAGAGTTTTCTCTCGAAAGAATATGTAAGAATACCACGTTATAAGGAAATACAATTTTGCAGAGTAAATACAAATAAATACATATTGGAAAAACTTTACGAGAAGAAATAACGCATCGTACAAAATTAGCTTGTATCTCCTAACCAACACGTTGTAACTCGAAAAGATTTGGTGTGACGTGTACATCTAAAAGTGTAGCCTTAAACTAGAACCCACAGGAGAATTTTCTTTCATCAAAATTTGTCAGAAACCACGTTTTAAGGAGATCTCGCTTTGTGTGAAATTACCTTGTTTTTGCTAAACAACAGGTTGTAACTCGAAAAGCTTTGGTGTTGCGTGTATGTCAAAGCATGTAGCCTCAAAAGAGAACACACAGAAGAGTTTTCTCTTGAAAGAATAGGTGAGAATACCACGTAATAAGGAAATACAGTGTTGCATTGTAAAGACAACTACGTACTTATTGGAAACACTTTAAGAGAAGAAATAATGCATCATACAAAATTAGCTGGTATCTCCTAAACAACACGTTGTAACTCAAAAAGATTTGGTGTGGCGCGTACCTCTACACGTGTAGCCTCACAAGAGAACCCCCCAGGAGAACTTTCTTTCGTCAAAATTTTTCAGAAAACCACGTTTTAAGGAAATCCCGCATCGTGAGAAATTATCTTGTTTTTCATAAACAACACGTTGTAACTTGAAAAGCTTTGGTGTTGCCTCTATGTCTAACTGTGTAGCCTCAAAAGGGAACGCACAGGATAGTTTTCTCTTGAAAGAATATGTAAGAATACCACGTTATAAGGAAATACAATGTTGCAGAGTAAAGACAAACACGTACTTATTGGAAACACTTAACGAGAAGAATTAACGCATCATAAAAAATTAGCTTGTATCTCCTAAACAACACGTTGTAACTCGACAAGATTTGGTGTGCTGTGTACGTCTAAACATGTAGCCTCAAAAGAGAACCCACAGGAGAATTTTCTTTCGTCAAAATTTTTCAGAAAACCACATTTTAAGGAAATCCCGCATCCTGCGAAATCATCTTCTTTTTCCTAAACAACATGTTGTAACTCGAAAAGCTTTGGTGTTGCGTGTATGTGTAAGCGTGGAGCCTCAAAAGAGAAGGCACAGGAGAGTTTTCTCTCGAAATAATATGTAAAAATACATCATTATAAGGAAATACAATTTTGCAGAGTAAAGACAAGTAAGTACATATTGGAAACACTTTACGAGAAGAAATAATGCATCATACAAAATTAGTTTGTATCTCCTAAACAACACGTGGTAACTCGAAAAGATTTGGTTTGGCATTTACGTCTTAAAGTGTCGCCTCAAAAGAGAACCAACAGGGGAATTTTCTTTCGTCAAAATTTGTCAGATAACCACGTTTTAAGGAAATCCCGCATCGTGCAAAATTATCTTGTTTTTCCTAAACAACACGTTGTTACTCGAAAAGCTTTGGTGTTGCGTGTATGTCTAAGCGTGTAGCCTCAAAAGAGAATGCACAGGAGAGTTTTCTCTCGAAAGAACATGTAAGAATACAACGTTATAAGGAAATACAGTGTTGCAGAGTAAAGACAAAAATGTATATATTGGCAACACTTTAATAGAAGAAATAACGCATCATAAAATATTAGCTTTTATCTCCTAAACAACACGTGGTAACTCGAAAAGATTTAGTTTGGAATGTACGTCTAAAAGTGTAGCCTCAAAAGAGAACCCACAGGAGAATTTTCTTTCTTCAAAATTTGTCAGAAAACCTCGTTATAAGGCAATTCCGCATCGTGAGAAATTATCTTGTTTTTCCTAAACAACACGTTGTAACTCGAAAAGCTTTGGTGTTGCATGTATGTCTCAGTGTGTAGCCTAAAAGGAAATGCACAGGAGAGTTTTCTCTCGAACGAATATGTAAGAATACCACGTTATAAGGAAATACAGTGTTGCAGAGTAAAGACAAATATGTACATATTGGAAACACTTTACGAGATGCAATAACGCATCGTTCAAAATTAGCTTGTATCTCCTAAACAACACGTTGTAACTCGAAAAGATGTGGTGTAACATGTACGGCTAAACGTGTAGCCTCAAAAGAGAACGCACAGGAGAATTTTCTTTCATCAAAATTTGTCAGAAACCACGTTTTATGGAAATCTCGCATCGTGCGAATTTTTTTAGTGTTTCCAAAACAACAGGTATTAACTCGAAAACCTTTGGTGTTGCGTGTATGTCTAAGCGTTTAGCCTCAAAAGAGAACGCACAGGAGAGATTTCTCTCGAATGAATATGTAAGAATACCACGTTATATGGAAATACAGTGTTGCAGAGTAAAGACAAATAAGTACCTATTGGAAACACTTTAAGAGAATAAATAACGCATCGTACAAAATTAGCCTGTATCTCCTAAACAACAGGTTGTAACTCCAAAGGATTTGGTGTGGCATGTAGGTCTAAACGTGTAGCCTCAAAAGAGAACCGACAGGAGAATTTTCTATCGTCAAAATATGTGAGAAAACCACGTTTTAAGGATATCCCTCATCGTGCAAAATCATCTTGTTTTTCTTAAACAACAAGTTGTAACTCGAAAAGCTTTGGTGTTATGTGTATGTCTAAGCGTGTTGCCTCAAAAGAGAACACAAAAGAGAGTTTTTTCTCGAAAGAATATGTAAGAATACCACGTTATAAGGAAATACAGTGTTGCAGAGTAAAGACAAATACGCACCTATTGGAAACACTTTACGAGAATAATTAACGCATCGTACAAAATTAATTTGTATCTCCTAACCAACACGTTGTAACTCGAAAAGATTTGGTGTGGCGTGTACATCTAAACATGTAGCCTCAAAAGAGAACCCACAGGAGAATTTTCTTTTGTCAAAATTTGTCAGAAAACGGCGTTTTAAGGAAATCCCGCATCGTGTAAAATTATCTTGTTATTCATAAACAACACGTTGTAACTCGAAAAACTTTTGGTGTTGCCTGTATGTCTAAGTGTGTAGTCTCAAAAGGGAACGCACAGGATAGTTTTCTCACGATAGAATATGTAAGAATACCACCTCATAAGGAAATACAGTGTTGCAGAGTAAAGACAAATACTTACCTATTAGAAACACTTTATGAGAAGAATTAACGCATCGTACAAAATTAGCTTGTATCTCCTAAACAACATGTTGTAACTCGAAAAGATTTGGTGTGGCGTGTACGACTAAACGTGTAGTCTCAAAAGAGAACCCACAGGAGAATTTTCTTTCATCAAAATTTTTCAGAAAACCACGTTTTAAGGAAATCCCGCATCCTGCGAAATCATCTTCTTTTTCCTAAACAACATGTTGTAACTCGAAAAGCTTTAGTGTTGCGTGTATGTGTAAGCGTGGAGCCTCAAAAGAGAAGGCACAGGAGAGTTTTCTCTCGAAAGAATATGTAAGAATACCACCTTATTAGGAAATACAATTTTGCAGAGTAAAGACAAATAAGTACATATTGGGAACACTTTAGGAGAAGAAATAACGCATCGAAAAAAAATTAGCTTGTATCTCCTAAACAACACGTGGTAACTCGAAAAGATTTTGTTTGGCGTGTACGTCTAAACGTGTAGCCTCAAAAGAGAACACAAAGGAGAATTTTCTTTCGTCAAAATTTTTCAGAAAACCACGTTTTAAGGAAATCCTGCATCGTGCGAAATTATCTTGTTTTTCCTAAAC